>NC_090319.1:269420994-269650725 GCF_040869045.1 Eurosta solidaginis | reverse complement strand
GTCGGGGTCATTTTGGGACTTTTGCGGGATCATTTGGAGTTTCTTCCGGCATCATTTCTGGATGGTTTTCGGGATCCGTCCGCGATCCTGTCGGGGTCATTTTGGGACTTTTGCGGGATCATTTGGGGTCTCTTCCGGCATCATTTCTGGATGGTTTACAGGATCCGTCCGGGATCCTGTCGGGGTCATTTTGAGAGTTTTGCGGGATCATTTGGGGTCTCTTCCGGCATCATTTCTGTATGGTTTTCGGGATCCGTTCGGGATCCTGTCGGGGTCATTTTGGGACTTTTGCGGGATCATTTGGGGTCTCTTCCGGCACCATTTCTGGATGGTTTACGGGATCCGTCCGGGATCATGTCGGGGTCATTTTGGGCCTTTTGCGGGATCATTTGGGTTCTCTTCCGGCATCATTTCTGGATGGTTTACGGGATCCGTCCGGGATCCTGTCGGGGTCATTTTGGGACTTTTGCGGGATCACTTGGGGTCTCTCCCGGCATCATTTCTGGATGGTTTTCGGGATCCGTCCGGGATCCTGTCGGGGTCATTTTGGGACTTTTGCGGGATCATTTGGGGTCTCTTCCGGCATCATTTCTGGATGGTTTACGAGATCCGTCCGGGATCCTGTCGGCGTCATTTTGGGACTTTTGCGAGATCATTTGGGGTCTCTTCCGGCATCATTTCTGGATGGTTTACGGGATCTGTCCGGGACCCTGACGGGGTCATTTTGGGACTTTAGCGGGATCATTTGGGGTCTCCTCCGGCATCATTTCTGGATGGTTTTCGGGGTCCGTCCGGGATCCTGTCGGGGTAATTTTGGGACCTTTGCGGGATCATTTGGGGTCTCTTCCGGCATCATTTCTAGATGGTTTTCGGGATCCGTCCGGGATCCCGTCGGAGTCATTTCGGAACTTTTTCTCGACTAATACGGGATCATTTGGGGACCCTTTCGGCATCATTTCTGGATAGTTTTAGGGATCCGTTCGGGATCCCGACGCGGTCATATCGGGACCATTTGGGGTACCTACCGGCATTATTTCTGGATGGTTTACGGGATCCGTCCGGGACCCTGTCGGGGTCATTTTGGGACTTTAGCGGAATCATTTGGGGTCTCCTCCGGCATCATTTCTGGATGGTTTCCGGATCCGTCCGGGATTCCGTCGGCGTAATTTCGGGACTATTAGGGTGTTATTTGGGGACCTTTCCGGCATCATTTCTGGATGGTTTTAAGGATCCGTTCGGGATCCCGACGGGGTCATATCGGTACCATTTGGGGTACCTACCGGCATCATTTCTGGTTGGTTTTCGGGATCCGTCCGGGATCCCGTCGGGATCATTTCGGGACTATTTCGGGATCATTTGGGTACCTACCTTCATCATTTCTGGATGATTTTCGGGATCCGTACGGGATCCCGTCGGGATCATTTCAGGACTTTTTCGGGATCCGCCCGTGATCCCGGCGGGTCATTTCGGGACTATTTCGGGATCATTTGGGGTACCTAGATGGATAGTTTTCGGGATTCGTCCGGGATCCCGTCTGGATCATTTCAGGACTTTTTCGGGATCATTTGGGGTATATTCCGGCCACTTTTCTAGATGGTTTTCGGTATCCGTCCGGGATACCGTCAGGGTAATTTCGGGACTATTTGGGGATAACTTGGGAACGTTTCCGGCATCATTTCTGGATAGTTTCCGGGATCCCTCGGGGATCCCGTCAGGGTCATTTCGGAACCCGCGACTAATGCGGGATCATTTGGGGACCCTTTCGCCATCATTTCCGGATGGTTTTCGTGATCCGTCCGGGATACCGTCAGGATAGTTTCCGGGATCCGTCGGGAATCCCGTCAGGATCATTTCGGAACTATAAGGGGATCATTTCATTTGTCATCTTTCTTTAAGGGGATCATTTCACCTTCCAGCATCATTTCTGTATACTTTTGGTGATCCGTCCGGGATCCCGACGGGGTCATTTCTGGCCTATTTCGGGATAATTTTGGGGTACCAACCGGCATCATTTCTGGATGATCCGGGATCCGTCCGGGATCCCATCGGGGGAATTTCGGGAATTTTTCGGGATCATTTGGGGTCCCTTCCGGCATCATTTCTGGATCGTTTTCGGGATCCGTCCGAGATCCCGTCGGGTTTATTTTTTTACTTTTTCGGGAAAATGTCAGGGAATTTCGAGACTGTTCTTGGATCATTTGGGGATCCTTCAGGGATAATTTCTGGATGGTTTTCGGGATCCCGTCGGGGTAATTTCGGGACTTTTTCACGACTATTTCGAGGTCAGTTGCCCTAAAGATCATTTCTGGGTGGATTTCGGGATCCGTCCGGGATCCCGTCAGGGTTATTTCGCGCCTTTTCGGGACTATTTCGGGATCATTTTGGGACCCTTCCGGGATAATTTCTCTATGATTTTCGGGATCTGTTCGGGATCCCTTCGTAGTTTTTTCGCGACTTTATCTGGGATAAATTGCGGACCCTTTAGAGATCAATTCTGGATGGTTTTCGGTATCGGTCTGGTATCCCCTCAAGGTCTTTTCGGGACTTTTTCGGGACTATTTCGGAATAATTTTGGGACCCCTCCGGCATAATTTCTGGGTGATTTTCGGGATCTGTCCGGGATCCCGACGGAGTTTTTTCGGGACTTTTTCCGGACTATTTCTGGATTATTTCCGGACGTTTCAGAGCTCAGTTCTGGATGATTTTCGGGATCTTTCCGGGATCCGGTCGGAGTTATTTCGGGGTAATTTTGGGACCCTTCCAGGATAATTTCTTCATGATTTTCGGGATGGGTCTGAGTTTTTCGTGACTTTCGGGACTATTCGGGATCATTTGCGGAACCTTCAGAGATCAATTCTGGATGGTTTGTGGACTTTTCCGGGATCATTTGGGGATCCCTCCAGAGTCATTTCTGGATGGTTTTCGGGATCCCGTCAGGGTCATTTCGGGCCTTTTTCGTGACTACTATTTCGGAATCATTTTGGGACTCCTCAGGGATAATTTCTGGGCGATTTTCGGGATTTGTCCGGGATCCCGTCAGAGCTTTTTCGGGACTTTTTCGGACTATATCGGGATCATTTGCGGACCGTTCAGGAATCAAATCTGGATGGTTTTCGGGATCCGTCCGGGATCCCGTCAGGGTCATTTCGGGACTTTTCGTGACTACTTCGGGATTATTTTGGGACCCTTCCGGCATCATTTCTGGATAGTTTTCGAGATTTGTCCAGGATCCCGTCGGCATCATTTCGTGACTATTTGGTGTCATTTAGGGACACTTCCGGGATCATTTTAGGTCTCTTCGAAACCGGTAATTCAGCACACATGGCCGTGGATTTACAGCAAATTATTCGTAATTAAAATTCGGTATGTTTTATCTTTAATATATCACAGCTTTTTCGTTCTATTTTTAAATGAATCCTGTAACGAACTATTACAACTATAATTAAAATTTTTGTAATATTTTAACCAACTAAATACCCGAAAAAGCAACACTGCTTTCATTTAAAAACTTCTTTTTGGTTTTAGCTAATTGTAGTTTCACTCCTTTGTTCTATGAGTAGTAATTCTTTCACCCCTGTCATATCAATTAGTTTAACTTAGAAACAAAATGTATTTTTTTTAATTCGAAAAAAGTGTATTGTACTATTCATGTAAGCGTGCCCATCAGCTCAGTTAGTTCTTTTTTTTACTGTATTAAAAAATAAAATACATTGACAGAAAAAATGTTTAAACAGACAACTTGATAAGCAGGCTAACGTGAATAGCACATATATTTTATTTTCTCCTTGCGGACGGGGCCGCGGGTAAAGGCTAGTATATTATAAATGGCAAAGTTTGGATGTTAAGATGTTTGGATGTTTGGATGTTTGGATGTTTGGATGTTTGTCCAGACGTTTGTCTTTGTGACTCAATAACGCAAGAACGGCTGTACCGATTTGGATGAAATTTTGCACACATATAGCCAATAGTCTAGAAGGATCTACTAGCTATATATTTTTCAAAAGGGGTGTGGTCGCCGCCCCCTAGGAACAGTTATAATTTAATTATTATATTTTTTCGTCTTTGCGACTGAATCACGCCAGAATGGCTACACGGATTTTGATGAAATTTGGGACACAGGCAGTAGTCTACTAGCGAAATTTTTTTCGAACATGGAAAGAGGGGTGGGGGTTCCACGACCCCTTCGAGCAATTACTTTTTAATAATTTTTACTCATTATAACTTTACGTATACTGGCCTTCACCAATATCACAGACTCAAGGGGTCAAATAAGTCGAGGGCTTACAAAGTAAGCAGTGAAACACTCCGCCGCCCCCTCCCCCCTTTATCGCCCTCTGGTGTAAAATCTATAAATTGTTATAACTCAATATAAATTTTCTCCTAAATCAATAGTTTTTGGTATCTGCCACATACAGATCGAGATCTAGACAATTTTGGAGGAACGATCAGTAGTCCTCTCCTTCTACACCCGCCATCCGCCCTCCTTCAATTGTTTTTATTAGCACGCTTTTATTAGCTTTACCAGTATGTTTCTATGTAACTTTTCATTCACTCCAATGCGACTGCTGCCTTATTAACATGGTTTTATAATTAGTTTCACCTTATTTGTAATCCCGTAAGGGTCATATCGAGGCCCTTCCGGGTTCATTTCCGGATGGTTTTCGGGATCGGTCCGGGATCCCGCCGGGGTAATTTCGGGACTTTTTCGGGACTATTTCGGGATCATTTTGGGACCCTTCCGGGATCATTTCTGTATAGTTTACGGGATCCGTCCGGGATCCCGTCGGGGTTATTTTGGAACATTTTCGGGACTATTCCGGATTCATTTCGGGACTATTTCGCGATCATTTGGGGACCCTTCCGGCATCATTTCTGGATGGTTTTCGGGATCCGTGCGGGATGTCGTCGGGGTCATATGGGGACTTTTTCGGGATCATTTGGGGGCTCTTCCGGCATCATTTCTGGATGGTTTTCGGGATCCGTCCGGGATATCGTCGGCGTCATTTGGGGACTTTTTCGGGATCATTTGGGGGCTCTTCCGGCATCATTTCTGGATGGTTTTCGGGATCCGTCCGGGATCTCGTCGGGGTCATTTGGGGACTTTTTCGGGATCATTTTGGGGCTCATCCGGCATCATTTCTGGATGGTTTTCGGGATCCGTCCGGGATCCCGTCGGGGTCATTTCGGGACTTTTTCGCGACTAATACGGGATCATTTGGGAACCCTTTCGGCATCATTTCTGGATGGTTTTCGGGATACGTCCGCGATCCCGTCGGGGTCATTTCGGGACTTTTTCGCGACTAATACGGGATCATTTGGGAACCCTTTCGGCATCATTTCTGGATGGTTTTCGGGATCCGTCCGGGATCCCATTAGGGTAATTTCGGGACTATTAGGGGATCATTTGGGAACCTTTCCGGCATCATTTCTGGATAATTTTCGGGATCCGTCCGGGATGCCGACGAGGTGATTTCGGGACTATTTCGGGATAATTTGGGATACCTACCGGCATCATTTCTGGATGGTTTTGGGATTCGTCCGGGATCCCGTCGTGGTCCTTTCGGGACTTTTTTTCGACTAATACGGGATCATTTACGGACCCTTTCGGCATCATTTCTGGATAGTTGTCGGGATCCCGTCACGGTCATTTCGGGACTATTAGGGGATCATTTGAGGACCTTTCCGGCATCATTTCTGTATTGTTTTCGGAATCCTTTCGGGATCCCATCAGGGTCATTTTGGAACTTTTTCGGGGCTAATACGGGATCATTTGGGGATCCTCTAGGGGTCGTTTCGTGACTTTTTCTGTTTTATTTCGGGATCATTTGGGGACCCTTCCGGCATAATTTCTTGATCGTTTGCCGGATCCATCAGGGTCATTTCGGGACCATTTTGGGATCATTTGGGGACCCTTCCGAGTTCATTTCTGGATCCGTCCGGGATGCCGTAGGAGCCATTTCGGGATTTTTTGTTACTTTTCCGGGATAGTTTTTGGACCCTTCCGGGATCATTTCTGGATCTGTGCGGGATCCCATCTGGGGCATTTCCGGACTATTTCGGGATCATTTTGGGATCCTTCCATTCATCATCATCATTTCAGAATCATTTCTGTATGGTTTTCGCGATCCGTCGTTGATTCCCTCGGAGCCATTTCGGAACCTTTTCTGGAGTATGTCGGGGTCATTTGGGGACTTTTTCGGGATCATTTGGGGCTCTTCCGGCATCATTTCTGGATAGTTTTCGGGATCCATGCGGGATCTCATCGGGGTCATTTGGGGACTTTTTCGGGATCATTTGGGGGCTCTTCCGGCATCATATCTGGATGGTTTTCGGGATCCGTCCGGGATATCGTCGGGGTCATTTGGGGACTTTTTCGGGATCATTTGGGGGCTCTTCCGGCATCATTTCTGGATGGTTTTCGCGATCCGTCCAGGATCCCATCAGGGTAATTTCGGGACTATTAGGGGATCATTTGTGAACCTTTCCGGCATCATTTCTGGATAATTTTCGGTATCCGTCCGGGATGCCGACGAGGTCATTTCGGGATTATTTCGGGATCATTTGGGATAGCTACCGGCATCATTTCTGGATGGTTTTTGGGATTTGCCCGGGATCCCGTCGGGGTCATTTCGGGACTTTTTCTCGACTAATACGGGATCATTTGCGGACCCTTTCGGCATAATTTCTGGATAGTTGTCGGGATCCGTTCGGCATCCCGTCAGGGTCTTTTCGGAACTATTGGGAGATCATTTGAGGACCTTTCCGGCATCATTTCTGGTTAGTTTTCGGGATCCTTTCCGGGTCCCATCAGGGTCATTTCGGGACTTTTTCGGCATCATTTAAGATTGGTTTTCAGGATTCGTCCGGGATCCGTCAGGGTAATTTCTGGACTTTTCCCAGACTATTTCGGGATAATTTTGGGACCCTCCCAAGATCATTTCTGGATGGATTTCGGGATTTGTCTGGGTTGCCCTCAGGGTCATTTTGGGACTATTAGGTGAGCATTTGAGGACCGTTCCGGCATCACTTCTGGATGGTTTTCGGTATCCGTTCAGATTCCCGGCGGAATAATTGCGGGACTTTTTCGGGATCATTGGGGTGCCTTCCGACATCATTTCTGGATGGTTTTTGGGATTCTTCCGGCATCCCGTCGGGGTCATTTCGGGACTTTTTCTCGACTAATACGGGATCATTTGCGGGCCCTTTGGGTATCATTTCTGGATAATTGTCGGGATCTGTTCGGGATCCCGTCAGGGTCTTTTCGGAACTATTGGGAGATCATTTGAGGACCTTTCCGGCATCATTTCTGGTTAGTTTTCGGGATCCTTTCCGGGTCCCATCAGGGTCATATCGGGACTTTTTCGGCATCATTTAAGATTGGTTTTCAGGATTGGTCCGGGATCCGTCAGGGTAATTTCTGGACTTTTCCCAGACTATTTCGGGATAATTTTGGGACCCTCCCAAGATCATTTCTGGATGGATTTCGGATCATTTGAGGACCTTTTCGGCATCACTTCTGGATGGTTTTCGGTATCCGCTCAGGATCCCGTCGGAATTATTGCGGGACTTTTTCGGGATCATTTGGTGTCCCTTCCGGCATCATTTCTGGATGGTTTTTGGGATTCGTCCGGCATCCCGTCGGGTTCATTTCGGGACTTTTTCTCGACTAGTACGGGATCATTTGCGGGCCCTTTCGGCATCATTTCTAGATAGTTGTCGGGATCCGTTCGGGATCCCGTAAGGGTCTTTTCGGAACTATTAGGTGATCATTTGAGGACATTTCCGGCATCATTTCTGGATAGTTTTCGGGATCCTTTCGGGGTCCAGTCAGGGTCATTTCGGGACCTTTTCGGGATCATTTAGAGATGGCTTTCAGGATTCGTCCGGGAACCCGTCAGGGTAATTTCTGAACTTTTCCGAGACTATTTCGGGATAATTTTGGGACCTTCCCAAGATCATTTCTGGATGGATTTTGGGATCAGTCCGGGATGCCGTCAGGGTCATTTTGATATTAGGTGATCATTTGAGGACCTTTCCGGCATCGCTTCTGGATGGTTTTCGGTATCCGATCAGGATCCCCTCAGAATCATTGCGGGACTTTTTCGGGATCATTTGGGGTCCCTCCCAAGATCATTTCTGGATGGATTTCGGGATTTGTCCGGGATCCCGTCAGGGTCATTTAGGGGTGCGTTCGAGATCCCGTCAGGGTCATTTCGGGACTATATCGGGATCATTTCTGGATGGTTTATGGGATCCGTCCATGACCCCTTAAGGGTCATTTCGGGACTATTAGGTGATCATTTGAGGACCTTTCCGGCATCACTTCTGGATGATTTTCGGTATCCGTTCGGGATCCCGTCGGAATCAATGCGGGACTTTTACGGAATCATTTGGGATTCCTTCCGGCATCATTTCTGGATGGTTTTCGGGATTTGTCCGGGATCCTGTCGGGGTTATTTCGGGACCTTTTCGGGGCTAATACGGGATCATTTGGGGATATTCTAGGGGTCGTTTCGTGACTTTTTCTGTATTATTTCGGGATCATTTTGGGACCCTTTCGGCATAATTTCTTGATGGTTTGCCGGATCCATCAGGGTCATTTCGGAACCATTTTGGGATCATTTGGGGACCCTTCCGAGATCATATCTGGATCCGTCCGGGATGCCGTAGGAGCCATTTCGGGATTTTTTGTTACTTTTCCGGGATAGTTTTTGCACCCTTCCGGGATCATTTCTGGATCTGTCCGGGATCCCATCTGGGTCATTTCCGGACTATTTCGGGATCATTTTGGGATCCTTCCGGAATCATTTCTGTATGGTTTTCGCGATCCGTCGTTGATTCCCTCGGAGCCATTTCGGAACCTTTTCTGGAGTATGTCGGGGTCATTTGGGGACTTTTTCGGGATCATTTGGGGGCTCTTCCGGCATCATTTCTGGATGGTTTTCGGGATCCGTCCGGGAACCCGTCAGGGTAATTTCTGGACTTTTCCGAGACTATTTCGGGATCATTTTGGGACCTTCCCAAGATCATTTCTGGTTGGATTTCGGGATTTGTCCGGGATGCCCTCAGGGTCATTTTGGGACTATTAGGTGAGCATTTGAGGACCGTTCCGGCATCACTTCTGGATGGTTTTCGGTATCCGTTCAGATTCCCGTCGGAATAATTGAGGGACTTTTTCGGGATCATTGGGGTCCCTTCCGACATCATTTCTGGATGGTTTTTGGGATTCGTCCGGCATCCCGTCGGGGTCATTTCGGGACTTTTTCTCGAATAATACGGGATCATTTGCGGGCCCTTTCGGTATCATTTCTGGATAGTTGTCGGGATCCGTTCGGGATCCCGTCAGGGTCTTTTCGGAACTATTGGGAGATCATTTGAGGACCTTTCCGGCATCATTTCTGGTTAGTTTTCGGGATCCTTTCCGGGTCCCATCAGGGTCATTTCGGGACTTTTTCGGCATCATTTAAGATTGGTTTTCAGGATTCGTCCGGGATCCGTCAGGGTAATTTCTGGACTTTTCCCAGACTATTTCGGGATAATTTTGGGACCCTCCCAAGATCATTTCTGGATGGATTTCGGGATTTGTCTGGGTTGCCCTCAGGGTCATTTTGGGACTATTAGGTGAGCATTTGAGGACCGTTCCGGCATCACTTCTGGATGGTTTTCCGTATCCGTTCAGATTCCCGGCGGAATAATTGCGGGACTTTTTCGGGATCATTGGGGTGCCTTCCGACATCATTTCTGGATGGTTTTTGGGATTCGTCCGGCATCCCGTCGGGGTCATTTCGGGACTTTTTCTCGAATAATACGGGATCATTTGCGGGCCCTTTCGGTATCATTTCTGGATAGTTGTCGGGATCCGTTCGGGATCCCGTCAGGGTCTTTTCGGAACTATTGGGAGATCATTTGAGGACCTTTCCGGCATCATTTCTGGTTAGTTTTCGGGATCCTTTCCGGGTCCCATCAGGGTCATTTCGGGACTTTTTCGGCATCATTTAAGATTGGTTTTCAGGGTTCGTCCGGGAGCCGTCAGGGTAATTTCTGAACTTTTCCCAGACTATTTCGGGATAATTTTGGGACCCTCCCAAGATCATTTCTGGATGGATTTCGGGATCTGTCCGGGATGCCGTCAGGGTCATTTTGGGACTATTAGGTGATCATTTGAGGACCTTTTTCCGGCATCACTTCTGGATGGTTTTCGGTATCCGCTCAGGATCCCGTCGGAATTATTGCGGGACTTTTTCGGGATCATTTGGTGTCCCTTCCGGCATCATTTCTGGATGGTTTTTGGGATTCGTCCGGCATCCCGTCGGGTTCATTTCGGGACTTTTTCTCGACTAATACGGGATCATTTGCGGGCCCTTTCGGCATCATTTCTAGATAGTTCTCGGGATCCGTTCGGGATCCCGTCAGGGTCTTTTCGGAACTATTAGGTGATCATTTGAGGACATTTCCGGCATCATTTCTGGATAGTTTTCGGGATCCTTTCGGGGTCCAGTCAGGGTCATTTCGGGACTTTTTCGGGATCATTTAGAGATGGCTTTCAGGATTCGTCCGGGAACCCGTCAGGGTAATTTCTGAACTTTTCCGAGACTATTTCGGGATAATTTTGGGACCTTCCCAAGATCATTTCTGGATGGATTTTGGGATCAGTCCCGGATGCCGTCAGGGTCATTTTGGTATTAGGTGATCATTTGAGGACCTTTCCGGCATCGCTTCTGGATGGTTTTCGGTATCCGATCAGGATCCCCTCAGAATCATTGCGGGACTTTTTCGGGATCATTTGGGGTCCCTCCCAAGATCATTTCTGGATGGATTTCGGGATTTGTCCGGGATCCCGTCAGGGTCATTTAGGGGTGCGTTCGAGATTCCGTCAGGGTCATTTCGGGACTATATCGGGATCATTTCTGGATGGTTTATGGGATCCGTCCATGACCCCTTAAGGGTCATTTCGGGACTATTAGGTGATCATTTGAGGACCTTTCCGGCATCACTTCTGGATGATTTTCGGTATCCGTTCGGGATCCCGTCGGAATCAATGCGGGACTTTTACGGAATCATTTGGGATTCCTTCCGGCATCATTTCTGGATGGTTTTCGGGATTTGTCCGGGATCCTGTCGGGGTTATTTCGGGACCTTTTCGGGGCTAATACGGGATCATTTGGGGATATTCTAGGGGTCGTTTCGTGACTTTTTCTGTATTATTTCGGGATCATTTTGGGACCCTTTCGGCATAATTTCTTGATGGTTTGCCGGATCCATCAGGGTCATTTCGGAACCATTTTGGGATCATTTGGGGACCCTTCCGAGATCATATCTAGATCCGTCCGGGATGCCGTAGGAGCCATTTCGGGATTTTTTGTTACTTTTCCGGGATAGTTTTTGCACCCTTCCGGGATCATTTCTGGATCTGTCCGGGATCCCATCTGGGTCATTTCCGGACTATTTCGGGATCATTTTGGGATCCTTCCGGAATCATTTCTGTATGGTTTTCGCGATCCGTCGTTGATTCCCTCGGAGCCATTTCGGAACCTTTTCTGGAGTATGTCGGGGTCATTTGGGGACTTTTTCGGGATCATTTGGGGGCTCTTCCGGCATCATTTCTGGATGTTTTCGGGATCCGTCCGGGATATAGTCGGGGTCATTTGGGGACTTTTTCGGGATCATTTGGGGGCTCTTCCGGCATCATTTCTGGATGGTTTTCGGGATCCGTCCAGGATCCCATCAGGGTAATTTCGGTACTATTAGGGGATCATTTGTGGACCTTTCCGGCATCATTTCTGGATAATTTTCGGTATCCGTCCGGGATGCCGACGAGGTCATTTCGGGATTATTTCGGGATCATTTGGGATACCTACCGGCATCATTTCTGGATGGTTTTTGGGATTCGTCCGGGATCCCGTTGGGGTCATTTCGGGACTTTTTCTCGACTAATACGGGATCATTTGCGGACCCTTTCGGCATAATTTCTGGATAGTTGTCGGGATCCGTTCGGGATCCCGTCACGGTCATTTCGGAACTATTAGGGGATCATTTGAGGACCTTTCCGGCATCATTTCTGGATAGTTTTTGGAATCCTTTCGGGATCCCGTCAGGGTCATTTCGGGGCTTTTTCGGGATCATTTAAGGATGGCTTTCAGGATTCGTCCGGGAACCCGTCAGGGTAATTTCTGGACTTTTCCGAGACTATTTCGGGATCATTTTGGGACCTTCCCAAGATCATTTCTGGTTGGATTTCGGGATTTGTCCGGGATGCCCTCAGGGTCATTTTGGGACTATTAGGTGAGCATTTGAGGACCGTTCCGGCATCACTTCTGGATGGTTTTCGGTATCCGTTCAGATTCCCGTCGGAATAATTGAGGGACTTTTTCGGGATCATTGGGGTCCCTTCCGACATCATTTCTGGATGGTTTTTGGGATTCGTCCGGCATCCCGTCGGGGTCATTTCGGGACTTTTTCTCGAATAATACGGGATCATTTGCGGGCCCTTTCGGTATCATTTCTGGATAGTTGTCGGGATCCGTTCGGGATCCCGTCAGGGTCTTTTCGGAACTATTGGGAGATCATTTGAGGACCTTTCCGGCATCATTTCTGGTTAGTTTTCGGGATACTTTCCGGGTCCCATCAGGGTCATTTCGGGACTTTTTCGGCATCATTTAAGATTGGTTTTCAGGATTCGTCCGGGATCCGTCAGGGTAATTTCTGGACTTTTCCCAGACTATTTCGGGATAATTTTGGGACCCTCCCAAGATCATTTCTGGATGGATTTCGGGATCTGTCCGGGATGCCGTCAGGGTCATTTTGGGACTATTAGGTGATCATTTGAGGACCTTTTCGGCATCACTTCTGGATGGTTTTCGGTATCCGCTCAGGATCCCGTCGGAATTATTGCGGGACTTTTTCGGGATCATTTGGTGTCCCTTCCGGCATCATTTCTGGATGGTTTTTGGGATTCGTCCGGCATCCCGTCGGGTTAATTTCGGGACTTTTTCTCGACTAATACGGGATCATTTGCGGGCCCTTTCGGCATCATTTCTAGATAGTTGTCGGGATACGTTCGGGATCCCGTCAGGGTCTTTTCGGAACTATTAGGTGATCATTTGAGGACATTTCCGGCATCATTTCTGGATAGTTTTCGGGATCCTTTCGAGGTCCAGTCAGGGTCATTTCGGGACTTTTTCGGGATCATTTAGAGATGGCTTTCAGGATTCGTCCGGGAACCCGTCAGGGTAATTTCTGAACTTTTCCGAGACTATTTCGGGATAATTTTGGGACCTTCCCAAGATCATTTCTGGATGGATTTTGGGATCAGTCCCGGATGCCGTCAGGGTCATTTTGGTATTAGGTGATCATTTGAGGACCTTTCCGGCATCGCTTCTGGATGGTTTTCGGTATCCGATCAGGATCCCCTCAGAATCATTGCGGGACTTTTTCGGGATCATTTGGGGTCCCTCCCAAGATCATTTCTGGATGGATTTCGGGATTTGTCCGGGATCCCGTCAGGGTCATTTAGGGGTGCGTTCGAGATCCCGTCAGGGTCATTTCGGGACTATATCGGGATCATTTCTGGATGGTTTATGGGATCCGTCCATGACCCCTTAAGGGTCATTTCGGGACTATTAGGTGATCATTTGAGGACCTTTCCGGCATCACTTCTGGATGATTTTCGGAATCCGTTCGGGATCCCGTCGGAATCAATGCGGGACTTTTACGGAATCATTTGGGATTCCTTCCGGCATCATTTCTGGATGGTTTTCGGGATTTGTCCGGGATCCTGTCGGGGTTATTTCGGGACCTTTTCGGGGCTAATACGGGATCATTTGGGGATATTCTAGGGGTCGTTTCGTGACTATTTCTGTATTATTTCGGGATCATTTTGGGACCCTTTCGGCATAATTTCTTGATGGTTTGCCGGATCCATCAGGGTCATTTCGGAACCATTTTGGGATCATTTGGGGACCCTTCCGAGATCATATCTGGATCCGTCCGGGATGCCGTAGGAGCCAATTCGGGATTTTTTGTTACTTTTCCGGGATAGTTTTTGCACCCTTCCGGGATCATTTCTGGATCTGTGCGGGATCCCATCTGGATCAATTCCGGACTATTTCGGGATCATTTTGGAATCCTTCCGGAATCATTTCTGTATGGTTTTCGCGATCCATCGTGGATCCCCTCGGAGCCATTTCGGAACTTTTTCTGGAGTTAGTCGGGATAATTTAGGGACCCTTCCTGGATATTTTCTGGATGGTTTTTGGAACACCTTCAGGGATCATTTCTGTGTGGTTCTCTGGATACGTCTAGAATCGTGTCGCTCTCATTTCGGTTTTTTTGGGACTATTCGGGGAACTTTTGGAGACCCTTTCGGGGCATTTCTGGATGGTTTTCGGGATCCGTCCGCGATAGCGTTGGGGTCATTTCGTAGCTTTTTCTGGATAATTTCGGGATCATTTGGGATCCTATCAGGTTATCAGCTCATTTAGTTCTTTTTTTTACTCAATTACAAAATTAAAATGCATTAGACAGAAAACAAAATTTTAAACAGATAATAAGCAGGCTAACGCGAATAGCCCATATATTTAAAATTTTCATTGCGGACGGGGCCGCGGGTAAAGGCTAGTATACTATATATACAACCGATCTCTATGATTTTTTCAGACAACAATATATGCTATATAAGTAAATATTCGGTGAAATTTGAAGCTTCTAGCTGTTAAAATGGGGCTAAAATTTGCGAAAATATATATATGTATACTATATATATATACTATATATACCACCATATATATACTATATATACCACCGATCTTTATGATTTTTTCAGACAACAATATATGCTATATACGTAAGCATTCGCTGAAATCTGAAGCCTCTAACTCTTAAAATAGGGCAGTAATTACGAAAAGTTCCTTATCTGAACAATCGGTTGTGGGGGATATATACTATATATACGACCGATCTCATAAATTTTTTCAGGCAACAATATGTGCAATATACGAAAGTATATGGTGAAGTTTGAAGCTTCAATCTGTTAAATTGGGTAAGATATTACAAAAATCCTCTTTTTCTGAAAAATCGGTTGTATGGAGGATATATGCTATAGTGGTCCGATCCGGTCGGTTCCGACAAATGTCTAATCGGACACCCAAATACACCTGCTCACCAAATTTTATCAAGATATCTCAAAAATTGAGGGACTAGTTTGCATACAAACAGACAGACGGACAGACGGACATGGCTAAATCAACTCAGCTCTTCAACCTGATTATTTCGGTATACTTAATGGTGGGTCTATCTATTTTCCTTTAAGGACTTACAATTTTCGGTTTCGTGACGAAATTAATATACCATTTCATTTTCATGAAAGGTATAAAAATAGGTAGGTAATCTGTGTGAGGATGCAAAGCTTCACGTTTTTTGTGGTCTGCATGTAAAAACTATGGCTACGAATCACGTATTTCAAAAATATATGACGTAAACGTAACTATTTGATGAAATTTGATGAATCTTGAAGCTTCTAGCCGTAAAAAAGGGGTCAATATGACAGTTCATATGAAGTATATAATATATATACCACCGATCTCTATGATTTTTTCAGACAACAATATATGCTATATACGAAAGCATTTTGTGAAATTTGAAGCTTCTAACTGTTAAAACGGGGCAGAAATTGCGCAAAGTTTCTTATCTGAACAATCGGTTGTATGAGATATATACTATGTATACCACCGATCTCAATGATTTTTTCAGACATCAATATATGCTATACACGTAAGCAGTTGATGAAATTTGAAGCTTCTAGCTGTTAAAATGGGGTAGAAATTGCGAAAAGTTTCTTATCTGAACAATCGGTTGTATGAGATATATACTATATATACAACCGATCTCTATGATTTTTTCAGACAACAATATATGCTATATACGTAAGCAATCAGTGAAATTTGAAGCTTATAGCTGTTAAAATGGGGTAGAAATTGCGAAAAGTTTCTTATCTGAACAATCGGTTGTATGAGATATATACTATATATACAACCGATCTCTATGATTTTTTCAGACAACAATATATGCTATATACGTAACCAATCGGTGAAATTTGAAGCTTATAGCTGTTAAAATGGGGTAGAAATTGCGAAAAGTTTCTTATCTGAACAATCGGTTGTGTGAGATATATAATATATATACAACCGATCTCTAAGATTTTTTCAGACAACAATATATGCTATATAAGTAAATATTCGGTGAAATTTGAAGCTTCTAGCTGTTAAAATGGGGCTAAAATTTGCGAAAATATATATATGTATACTATATATATATACTATATATACCACCATATATATACTATATATACCACCGATCTTTATGATTTTTTCAGACAACAATATATGCTATATACGTAAGCATTCGCTGACATCTGAAGCCTCTAACTCTTAAAATAGGGCAGTAATTACGAAAAGTTCCTTATCTGAACAATCGGTTGTGGGGGATATATACTATATATACGACCGATCTCATAAATTTTTTCAGGCAACAATATGTGCAATATACGAAAGTATATGGTGAAGTTTGAAGCTTCAATCTGTTAAATTGGGTAAGATATTACAAAAATCCTCTTTTTCTGAAAAATCGGTTGTATGGAGGATATATGCTATAGTGGTCCGATCCGGTCGGTTCCGACAAATGTCTAATCGGACACCCAAATACACCTGCTCACCAAATTTTATCAAGATATCTCAAAAATTGAGGGACTAGTTTGCATACAAACAGACAGACGGACAGACGGACAGACGGACAGACGGACATGGCTAAATCAACTCAGCTCTTCAACCTGATTATTTCGGTATACTTAATGGTGGGTCTATCTATTTTCCTTTAAGGACTTACAATTTTCGGTTTCGTGACGAAATTAATATACCATTTCATTTTCATGAAAGGTATAAAAATAAAATTAAAGAAAAAAAACTTTTTTAAAAATAAGATTTTATTATTGGTTAATAAAATTAACTAAGAAGTAAAAAATAAATTGACAGTAAAGAAATATAACACTTTATAAGTTCATTGTAACCTTTAACGATAATTAGGCTTCTTCGTCTGGGACAAAAAAATTCCATATTGTACATCTATATATATAACAAGTAAGGAAGGTTAAGTTCGGGTGTAACCGAACATTACATACTCAGTTGAGAGCTATGGTGGCAACGTAAGGGAAAATAACCACGTAGGAAAATGAACTGAGGGTAACCCTGGAATGTGTTTGTATGACATGTGTATCAAATGAAAGGTATTAAAGAGTATTTTAAGAGGGAGTGGGCCATAGTTCTATAGGTGGACGCCATTTAGGGATATCGCCATAAAGGTGGACCAGGGTTGACTTTAGAATTTGTTTGTACGATATGGGTATCAAATGAAAGGTGTTAATGAGTATTTTAAAAGGGAGTGATCCTTATTTCCATAGGTGGACGCCGTTTCGTGATATCGCCATAAAGGGGACCAGGGGTGACTCTAGAATGCGTTTGTACAATATGGGTGTCAAACGAAAGGTATTAATGAGTATTTTAAGAGGGCGTGGGCCTTAGTTCTATATGTGGACGCCTTTTCGAGATATCGCCATAAAGGTGGACCAGGGGTGACTCTAGAATTTGTTTGTACTATATGGGTATCAAATGAAAGGTGTTAATGAGTATTTTAAAAGGGAGTGATCCTTATATCCATAGGTGGACGCCGTTTCGTGATATCGCCATAAAGGGGACCAGGGGTGACTCTAGAATGCGTTTGTACAATATGGGTGTCAAACGAAAGGTATTAATGAGTATTTTAAGAGGGCGTGGGCCTTAGTTCTATATGTGGACGCCTTTTCGAGATATCGCCATAAAGGCGGACCAGGGGTGACGCTAGAATTTGTTTGTACGATATGGGTATCAAATGAAAGGTGTTAATGAGTATTTTAAAAGGGCGTGGGCCTTAGTTCTATAGGTGGACGCCTTTTCGGAATATCGTTATAAAAGTGGACCAGGGTTGACTCTTTTTTTTTTTTTTTTTTTTTTTTTGCGGGGAGGCTGAAAAATGCCTAATGCACCATAATTGCTGCCGTCGCAGCAACCGTGTGTCCGTAGACTAAAAAACAGCCCCGTTCTGGAACCGTCGCCCACCCCGGCACCACTTTCGTGTTACTTCAGGGTACCAGGGTTGACTCTAGAATGCGTTTGTACAATATGGGTATCAAACGAAAGGTGTTAATGAGTATTTTAAAAGGGCGTGGGCCTTAGTTCTATGGGTGGGCGCCTTTTCGGGATATCGCCATAAACGTGGACCAGGGCTGACTCTAGAATTTGTTTGTACGATATGGGTATCAAATGAAAGATGTTAATGACTATTTTAAAAAGGAGTGGGCCTTATGTGGACGCCTTTTCAATATATCGCCATAAACGTGGACCAGGGGTGACTCTAGAATGTGTTTTGTACGATATGGATATCAAATTAAAGGTATTAATGAGGGTTTTAAAAGGGAGTGGCCCTTAGTTGTATATGTGAAGGCATTTTCGAGATATCGACCAAAATGTGGACCGGGTACCGCTAATTTATTTATATATGTAATACCACGAACAGTGTTCTTTCCAAGATTCCAAGGGCTTTTGATTTCGCCCTGCAAAACTTTTTCATTTTCTTCTACTTAATATGGTAGGTATCACACCCATTTTACCAAGTTTTTTTCTAAAGTTATATTTTGCGTCAATAGACCAGTACAATTACCATGTTTTATCCCTTTTTTCGTATTTGGTATATAATTATAGCATTTTTTTTCATTTTTCGTAATTTTCGATATCGAAAAAGTGGGCGTGGTCATAGTCGGATTTCGGCCATTTTTTACACCAATACAAAGTGAGTTCAGATAAGTACGTGAACTGAGGTTAGTAAAGATATATCGATTTTTCCTCAAGTTATCGTGGTAAAGGCCGAGCGGAAGGACAGACGGTCGACCGTGTATAAAAACTTCAACCGATTTCGCCCTTTTTCACAGAAACAGTTATCGTCCTATAATCTAAGCCTCTACCAAATTCCACAAGGATTGGTAAATTTTTGTTCGACTTATGGCATTAAAAGTATCCTAAACAAATTAAATGAAAAAGGGCTGAGCCACGCCCATTTTGAAATTTTCCTTTATTTTTGTATTTTGTTGCACCATATCATTACTGGAGTTGAATGTTGGTATAATTTTCTTATGTACTGTAAAGATATTAACTTTTCTTTTAAAATTTAAATTAAAAAAAAAAATTTTTAAAAGTGGGCGTGGTCGTTCTCCGATTTTGCAAATTTTTAGTATGCAGACATATAGTAACAAGAGTAACGTTCCTGCCAAATTTCATCATGATATCTTCAACGACTGCCAAATAACAGCTTGCAAAACTTCTAAACTACCTTCTTTTAAAAGTGGGCGGTGCCACGCCCATTGTCCAAAATTTTACTATTTTTCTATTTTGCGTCATAATTTCAACTTACTTACCAAGCTTCATCGCTTAATCCGTATTTTATAATGAATTATCGCACTTCTTCGATTTTTCGAAATTTTCGATATCGAAAAAGTGGGCGTGGTTAATGTCCGATATCGTTCATTTTAAATAGCGATCTGAGATGAGTGCCCAGGAACCTACATACCAAATTTCGTCAAGATACCTCAAAATTTACTCAAGTTATCGTGTTAACGGACAGACGGACGGACGGACATGACTCAATCGAATTTTCTTTCGATACTGATGATTTTGATATATGGAAGTCTATATCTATCCAATCAAAGTTAATATACTCTGTGAGCTCTGCTCAACTGAGTATAAAAAGAAGTGTACATTTTGATTGTCACTCGATAACTCGTGAACGGATAGAAAGATTGCCATGAAATTCTTAGGAAAGATACAGGAAGGAGAGGTGATGGTTAGTTGATTTTGAAATCCCAAATCGGTGACTAGGGTCTCGAGATATAGGCCAAAACATGGCCCGAGTACCCCTGAAATGTGTTTATAGGATATGGATATCAAATGAAAGCTGTTGCTGGGAACTTTACAGTAATTTTGATTGTGATATTCGATTTAGCCGCATCAACCTGGCAAAACTGATAAATATGCATGCGAAGCCGAAATAAAGACATGAATTAATAATAATACCCACATACCAATTTACAGACGTCCTATTTGATTTGCCTGAAATTTGGTATATAAATTCACTTATATTAGTATTAACAATGCTTTTTTCCGGGAAGTACACCAGAGACGGGCTGAGACTGGGATTAGGACTAGGAGTGGGGCTGAGACTGAGACTGGAACAAAATACATACCACCCTCTGGGACTGGCAATAAGGGATGAAGAAGAATGAGAAAAAGTTGAGAGAAGAGAAAAGAGAGAAGGAGACTGAGAAAGAGATAGAATGAGACGAAGATGGAGACAGATGAAGCGAAAAAGGCTGAGGGAGGAGTGAATAAAAAGATTAGGAAAAAGTGGGCAGAGTTAGACGGAAAAAGCTTATTAAAATGTATGCAGATAGACCAAATTTAGGGCAGAACAACGTCTGCCAGGTCTGCTAGTAAATATGTATTTTTAACATTAAAACTTTACACCTAAATTATTAAATCTTACAGTCTATATCACAGTCCTAATTGTTGTTGGTGTATCCTGATATCAGATGCTGCGATTGGCGTAATGATTAAGCTCAGCATTTTTATGAACTACCTGAGTAAAATAAATTATTTCAATTAAGTAGTGCGAGTGTTTAACCATTACGTTAATAAGTTCTCAGGATTGTTTGTTCGAATGATTTATTCAAAATTAAGATTTAGTACTTCCTTTCTATTTTGAAGATACACTCTGTTGGACATTTAAATAAATGCAGAGATATATCCCATACATACAAGAACCAAAATACCCATACATATTTATATGTTGTTGACATTTAATATTTGATTTGATAAAATACCTTAACATCATTCCAGGAATTAATACAACAAACAATTACAGGCAAATGAGGCAACCAACCAAAAATCAAATGAACTTCACCGCCATAGAGGACACCTTAAAATGGATACAAAAACAAATTTCAGTCTGTGACTTCACAAATATTTATACAAACGTATTTTATTTTCTAATCACGTTCATGCTATAAATTCTCCACTAAAAAGGCAACAGTGCAAATGCTGAGAATCTTTCGAAATACGTTGATCAAAGGAGAACAAGTGCCCGGCGCGGACCAGTTTGAGTCAGGTTGCCAAGGAAAGAGGAAATCTTTCTTTTTCTTTTTAAATCGATGCACACAAAACGTGGGTAGCCGCTGGAGAATTGCAAATGCAAAATGACAGGTATTAAGCCAGAAAACGGATAAATACATGAGGATATACATGAGTTCATACAAACATATATATACAAATATTTTTGAAAAATCGGCTCCCTGTGATTTTCGAAAGAAAAAAATTTGTCGATTATTTGTACTTAAGCCACAGTCCTTGAACGTAAAAAAAATTGACTTTCAAAGTTCATTTGATAAGGACACCTTAAATACTTTCCGTATTTAATTTAAACTTGATCTATAAAAGGCTGAATTGGCAGGTCAATAAAAAACTTCAAAAAGACTACAAGTGTTCAAAGTTTAAGCGACCACCTGCGAACTGATTCTATTTGGATGCAGGTGTACCGCCTTTGGCTTACACTTATTTATCAATCAAAGTCTCTGATTATCTCATAGCCAGGCCTCAGCGTGTTAGGGAGATTAGAATATACCCGCGGTAGGTATACCTGTCGTAAGAGGTGACTAAAAAACCAAATTAATTCAAGGGGTTGTGTAGCGGAACCCTTTCAATGGATTGTCAGCGCAATATATAGATTCTCCAACACAACTGTCAACCTCACCTACCCGTGGCGAATCCTGTTTCTTCACCAGCCAAGGCTCTGGCGACCAAGTTCTCAATGGATCTAGGGGGTGGTTGGGCGGTACTAGAAGATTTCACGTAATCATAGCAAATCGTTCCCGAGATGGTGGGGCTAGTAACTTTATGATGCTTTTTTTTTCAACCCAATGCTTTAGTCGAAAAGACAAGACGAATTATTTGCTGTCCCTAAAAAAAAAACGGCGCATTCATGCTTTGGCAATCAAGAAACTGTTGCCGGTAATAAATTGGAGACTGTGAAAGACTTTATCCATCTGAAATTCAGCATTAACAGCAAAAATAAATTCAGCTAAGAAGTCAAAGGGTGAATATAACTCCTGCCAACAAATGATACTTTAGACTGAAGGGCAACTGAAAAGTATAGTTCCCTGTCGACTAACACCTGCTTTACAAATCGCTCAACATAACTGTTCTGATGTGTCTTTCATGGACGATATCGAGAAAAGATGAGATGGCCCTTTTAGTGTCGAGAGAGAAGTTCTTCGGAAAATTAATGGTTTTAGTCGTGATGCTGACGGCGAGTACCGAAGGAGGTATAATTATAAGCTGTATGAGCTTTACGCAGATATGAAGATAGTGCAGTAAATAAAAGACCAAAGGATTCGCTAGCTGGGTCATGATGTGAATGGACGAAGACACTCTGTGCAAGAAGCTACTTCAATCAACATCCGCATGCGGAAGTGAAGGACCTCAACTGAGTTGGGAGGAGCAGGTGCAAGAAGACTTGACGTCCCTTGGTCCTCCCGATTTACACCTGACTGCGACTTGTTTTCAGAACGTGAACTTACTCAGGTCTCACCTTATTTAAAAAATGAAGTTACGCGGACAACGTTAGCATGGAAATGCAACGAACAATTACTTTTATCAACAACTGGCAGTTTTGACTATGAACGCAAAGTGATCTTTAGTATCAAACTCTGTAGGTTCTGTTACCATACCAGTTCTGATATATGAACCATGAACGTTATTGGAAAAATAGGTGACCAAGGCAGGTTTATTGACGAGATTTTGAATTTTTTGGGACACACACAACACCTCTAACTGTGTGAACTTTTAGCTTGAATGAAACCACAAAGTTCATTGATAAAATAACAGAAACTCGAGATCTTCAAGTTACAAAATATGAATAATCATTACGGATACACAAATGGCAGAATATGTCACAATGATAAAGGCAACCGCGGACGTGGTTGGGCAGAACGCTGTACAAAAGCGTGCAAACTGTAGGCAAAATAATCAAGTGGACTTTGTGAAACCACATTTTAAAGCTCATTTTGTGGCAAAAAGATATTATAGCCTAAAGCGACCGCAGCAGCACAACCACAAAGACGAAATTGCGTCGATACAAAGCAAACACAGAAGACGATCGTTGTAAGAAGAGAAAAGGGAATGCTTGCAGCAGAGTTACCGTTGAGGACAGGTAGTAAGAACGCGTAATGTTTGACCTTATACCACAAGTGTAAGAGTCACATGGTTTCATACCGCATGATTGTTTTGATTACTTTGATTTGTAAAATTTCCCACAGGACAAGATTTCATCGCCAACTGAATGCCAGAGAGCCAGCCTTTAAGTTAGTGCACTTTTATTGTATGCGTGCACATATGTAATATTTGTTGTTTTTTTTTTGCAGTTCTTAGTAATTCCACATTTATTTACACCTATATATGTATGTACACATATATGTAAAAACATCTTTATTAAATATTCATGCAGTTCTTTCTGCTGTGATAAAGTTTACCAAAGACAGTGTCAATCAATTGTCAAATGGTGATGAGATCGTCGTTAGTTGCATATTGACCAAGCTGATAATTAATTGTCATTCACTTAGAATCTTGCACATGTCCAGACACAAAACTTGGTCTGAGATCGTTATTGCCGCTGGTTCTCGGTATTCCTGTCACTATTTTAAATTTATATATATGTATGTATGTACATTGTACAAGCATTATACTTGCAGACACGGCAGACATTGTTTCAAGTAATATTCAAAAATGTGTATCAATTACTCTTGCTCTCCCTATCGCTTTTCTTCTCGCTCTTCCTCTCCTCTCTATCTCCTCCATCTTTCACTTCCACTTCCTCCCCTTCTCCCTTCGCTATTCTCCATCTTTTACCCCTTCATCCTCCTCGCGTTCGCCCCCCCCCCTCTTCGCCCCCCTCTCCCTATGACCCCTCCTCCTTTTTATTTTACTCCCCTTTCTCTCCTACTTCCCTCTCCTCTTATTTTCCTTTTCTTTCCTACTCGTTTTCCTTTTTATTCTTCTGCTCCTCACTCAATGTCCAGCAACTCGAAACAAAAACATTTTTCCAAACAGACGACTATTGGAATTACCAAAGGAATTCCAGTGTACACCGGTTCTTTGCCTTAAACAGGAGCCTCCCTCCTATTTTGGAAGGTGATAAGAATGCATTATATGCAAGAGCATCTATTGGCATAACCCTAACCCAGAGAAGGCTTTGGGCTTTATATTATATCTAAGGCGTTGGAATCATTCAAAATTCCACAAATCTTCTAAAGAATCGTTTACTCGCATAGTTGAAGTGTCATCATATCCTAATTACGAAAGGTTCCATAACAGGTAGTCATAACTCAGGACAGGTATGGTAAGACACTTATAGAATATTATGTTGGTTCGTGGAGAAAGGAATTTTATTCAATTGCCTAAATAGTATTTTGCTTTATTTGCTGAATAGAGTGAATCCCTTCTAGAGTCTACAGTTATCTTTCCATGCATAAGAAGTCGTACGATACGGGGTCGCCTTTTGTTTTTCCATCTTTCCGGCGAAGGCAAGTCCTTTTCACGCCATGAAAAGCTGTTTTGTTTGCGTCGTAATCAGAAAAAACTGACAGGTAATAGGTTTTCCAGGTCTGAATATGTATTGATATGGTCCTATCAGTACATTGACTTTGTTCCCAGCTGCACTACATATCTTAAGCATGCTCGGTACGCAGAAAATTTGTCCAGTCTTAAAACCTTGCGTACTTCCATCTCTTGCGCGTTTGGCCTCACGTTCCTCTAACTAGGCATCTCATTTTGCTCTTGATGTCCCGATAACGGTCACACAGGTAACACAGCGCGTTACTACATACAAACAGTATATATTGGTTTTCAGGGCTTATTAGGTCCCGTAGCGGTATATAGTGAGTGAGAAATGTACTTGTTAAACCGTAAGGTTGCAGATTGGCTGTCCATTCCGTGAGCAGCTTCTTGACAAAAAATTTTACTTGTGTCCCTGTGCTCACTTTTTTTGGTTCAATTTAGTTTCGTGTTCTATGGTCAGGAGACAGCCAAGAATCTTGGTATATCCTTTGAAGCTGGAGCTGATACTACAGAATACCATATTTCGCGCGACGGCAAATTTCATGAAGCCATTGGGAGATGTTACATCGGCAGAATATTTCTTTGCCTTGTTGACCTAATTGTTAAAACCTTCATGATTTAGTTGTAATGGCGGGGCCTCTCTTCGTATGGTTTTCTAGTTTCTCATACAAAGAGTCCTTATTCAATCAGAAGTATCCTCATCTGGTGCCCAGGTGTAAACTAATGCCTGAATATTGAAAACCTCGCCTTAATGCAGACCGCGCCGAGGCGCTCGGTTTCAGCTGTGAGCACCTTCAACATGCGCGATTCCAGGGGGGAACTTTTTTTTTGTATTGACTGTAATGAAGTATATAATACTAGTCTGCATAGTAGTTCCTTATCACACAGCGGATTTTTACTAATTTGTAATTTTTCTTGCCTTTTTACGTTATTATTACATATATTTAAAAAAAAGTCCCCCCTCCCCCCTAGAACGTAAAAAATTAAGAAAAATTAAAAATTAGTAAAAATCCGTTGTGTGATAAGGAACTATTATGTAGATTAGTATTATATACTTCATTACAGTCAATACACAAAAAAGTTCCCTCCCCCTCCGCCCCCCCCCCTCCCCCCCCGGGAACCGCGCATGGTGAAGGTGCAAAACACATATTGCAATAGGGATCGACTAACAAAGGATTGTACATCCGCTGACACCAACGAATTAATCAGTAGCAATGTGCAACCAACACCTGTAGCCCCCAACTCTATTGAAACTTCAAGTTTCCTAGGGTTTCTGTTAGAGGATGTGCTTCGCCCAATTCAATGGGAATGACCACTCATAAATTGTCATCAAGGCCGTCTAACGGGAGTCCAAGGAAACTGACAGTTTCAAAAGGGGCGGACAATAGGGAGATTAGTATTAGAGGCGTGTTCTACATTACAATTGAAAAGATGATTGGTGTCATGTGGGAACACATCGCATGCAGGACATACATTACATATGTCGGGGTTGATTCTGGACAAGTAAGAGTTTAACCTGTTACAGTATCCAGAACGAAGTTGTGCCAGGCTCCCTCGTGCCTCCCTTCTTAACGTGCGTTCTACTTTTGAAAGAGTAGGATGTTCTATATTGGTAACCGGGTTGACCGGGCGCATCCTGGCAAAGGCGTTTTCGGATTATGTGTGGATTTTGCTTAGGGCCTCCTCACCCTTGTCTTGATCAAACGGCTGTGTTGGTAGGTACCAGATCTCATCATAGTGCTTATGTTCGCTTTACTCGCATGGAGGCGGGCTAGATCAAGCAGTTTTTTGCAAGGGTGTCCTGGTTTGTGACCTTTGTACTTCTATTCGCGATGTAAATTATAGTGAAAGATATACGGAGCTGTCTGCTTAGTCGATTAGCCCTTTTTTTGCATTTATGCCGCCACCTTTTGCCGAAAAATCGATAGGATACTGCGATAGAAAACTCGATGACAAAAAATTGGTATCGAATGTCAAAAGTATCGATATGGTAAAGTATTATATCGAAGCTCGTGCCCCTATTCACCACAAAACCAACACCGTGACACCCTCTGCTTTGGCTTGTTCTTCGCGTTTCCTGTGTGGCGACGATGTTAGCCTTTTTATTCATGAGAGCGTCAACCAGCCAGGCATTAGTTTCATCCTTTCAAAGGCGAGGTATATGTAGCCAAATTGATATGAAGTTTTTTCATTGATAGAGCCTCATACGACAGGCATACCTCACCGCGGCTTAAGCCCTTTAAGGCGCTGGGAGTATTTAGAAAAATCTGAAAAAATAAAAAAAGTATTTGGAGATCTTCTCAACTTAAGCTTCAAATTTAGCAGCGGTATATAGAACATGTTCTGAAATTTTAAACAAGAATCACGATTGATTTCAATACATGTCCGTCATCTAGTCACTGCCGCTCACACAATTCTTGCCAGCTGTTGTGATTAGGTCCGGCATATCCGCTCAAATCTCTTAATCCCCAATCATCTATTAAATTCTTTCAAACCACAAATTGGCGTAACTCCTGTGTGGTCATTCTGTTTAAATATAGATTTCAATAAAACTGTTAGACAAATAATTTTATTGGCAATTGCAGAACAGGAAGATCGCTCTATTCTTAACCTGTCGTCAATTACGCCCTCAAGAAATTTTGACAAAACAATTTCACTTTTAAAGAGTGGCCGTTTTTTATTTTTCAATTATCTTTGTAGATTATTAACAATAATGTAGTAATTTTCTTATTCCGCAAATTGTTTTTATTGCATTTTTCTTTGTGCAATTATTGACAGTTATGAATCTGACAACTGTGATTTGCTTTCGTTAGCAGTGAAGTGTAGCATATCCTGCACTTCCGATCGTAGACTGAAATTTTTAAAAATAAATTTACGACTATATTTCTTCGGGTTTTGTGTTCGCTTATATCTGCCATAAGTCCAAGCATGAGAACTGCCACAGTTATGAGTATTCGACATGTGTGGCCTTTTTTTTTTACTTATCGATCCCTCCAACCAAATATCCATCCATCTACTTAGATACTTGCTTTATTGTTTATTCTTTTTTTTATTGTTGAAATTTTCTCTTTACTGTTTATTTCCAATTGTTTGCACTTGTACGTGTGTGTGCTTTGTTCAACTTTTTTGGCGTGTATCTTTATTTCATGTTTCTCTTCTCCACCTTCTTTATCCTTCAATGAACACGTTTCTTATGCGTAGGCGATTTTACTTTTTTATTTTTTTTTCTTAATGTTGCACATTGGATAATCACTTGTCGCATGATCACTTGTTGTGTGGCATACTTCACAAAGTGTTGTTGCTATATGTTGATTATTTTCGGTTTAGATACGTTCCGCTGAGCTCATTGTTTTAACGGCTGTTCATGAGTTATACAATCATGTTAATGAATATGTTGCAAATCTTTGTTGAAAACACGTTCGTTCGTGTCTTTCGGTTACGAGGGGTATGAGAAGGCCAAGTCTTTATTCATCTATATATGTATAAAAAATTGAAATTATGTATGTATGTAGGTATAGATCGGGTTGCGTCCTAAATGGATCGACCAATCACAACCAAATATGCACCACCCACTAGAAACATTCCAGGGATGGTCGTAGACTAAAAATAATGTCGATATATAAAAGCGGCGTGGCACCTCCCATACAAATGGAATCTTTGGTACTGCATAACTCTGAAGGTACTCATGAACATTGAAATTCAGTAAGGAGTTATATGAGGTCAATCCCTAACACCACCAATAAAATGTGTGGTGAGAGAGAAAGGGTTCGTGGCACCTCCCATACAAATGGAATATATCATATTGCATATCTCTGATTTAGCAATGGTAGAATAATAAAAATTGGTAAGGAGCTATATGACGTTAATTCCTAACACCTCCATTAGAATGTGGAATTGGGGAAAAGGGGGTGTGGCACCTCCCATACAAATGGAATCTTTGGTACTGGATAACTTTGAAGCTATCCTTATTAGAACATTGAAATTTAGTAAGGAGTTATATGAGGTCAATCCCTAACCAGAAGCTATATGACGTTAAATCCTAACACCTGCAGTAAAATGTGGAAATGGGGAAAAGGGAGCTTGGCACCTTCTCTTCAAATGTGATTTTGCAGAACTATGTTTGCCGTACAAACTCAGGTTATTTTAACAGCTAAAGTTTGACTGCAGAGATGAGTTTGGTTGTTATTCCTTTTGGACGTTTAGTAATCTGCCGCCGTTAAAATTAGAAGAGGTAAAAATCAATTTTTTTTTTTATTTTTTTAAAAATGATGGACAGGCCACAGCCGCCTTACCCGCAATATTCACCGAATATTTGTTCATTATGGTAAAACTCGCTAAGTACGTCCCATCAGATAGTTATCTCATAGAGTAAGATCGGGCTGCCGACTATTTCATAAAGCCAATGTTTCACCCTTGGTGAGAATCTCAAGCTCTTACCGATCGCCTCCCTGCAGCAGTACAAGGCAACAGAGGCCTTCGGCTAGCTCCATATGTGCTCTCTATGAAAGTTTCCTAACAAAAATAATCCCCAGATATTTAAGCCTATAAGAAAGTGGCAATGGTATTCCCGCAATAGAGATCACATTAAATCGTTCCTGAAATAGTCGGGCTTGTATAAGCACCACTTGTTACCAGAACGTACTAGAACTATATCCGTCAAAGGACCATCAAGATCGATAATACTCCACAATAGTAACAACAGCAACAAGATCCACATAGGCCACCACTACCTTCTACATCCATCAGAAGCTCGTTTACAACAGCAAGCCAGCGTAGAGGAGATAGAATACCCTCTGTGGCGTGCCTCTGCATACATGTCTATCAGTTGTCTCCTCTATCCACTCCACTAGGACAATTTAGTTGCACAGACGTTTGTTAATGAATTCAAACAGACCTAACGACGAGAGACTAATTGGTCTAAATTCTTAGGTGATACATAAGAGCTCTTACCGGCCTTTAAAAAAAAAGAAACCTTGATCTTGCTCCAAAACTTCGGTATTTAGCAACGATTAAGGCATTTAGTAGCAGTAAGCCCCAAAAGAACTTTTAAATTCCGCAGGAACAATATCAGCCGGGGCCGGAGACTTTTATGACTTGAAAGAAATTACAGGTCGCACAAGTTGGCCGCAGGGGATGGCGGGCGTTGTTGAGGAGCCAGAAATCAGCGACGGTAGTTTCTGCGTAACCGGGACATTCGCGAAGTGATTGCCGAACGGTGGCTTTACCGATTCCTCGATACTCATCGTGCATCCACCATTCACATGCCTTAGATTCCCCAAGAGGGTAGAGTTTCTACAGATAATTTTCTTGAGCCTCCCGAATTAATTGCAGCTTTTCCTTGTAGAGTAAGATAGGAAAGTGTGCGCTGATTTTTTGCTAATAGCAAGAGTATTTGCAACTGATACTTCCCACAAGATTGCAAAAAATGTTGTGCGATAGTATTAATATAGCCTTATATAGCTCGTTCCGAGCACGTATGTACATAGAACTCATTGCTAAGAGAAGTGCGTTTAATTCCTTAACTAGGAACATATAAAAGAGTAGACAAGTTTTGGCTTCCACTTGAGATATTCTCATAAGTCCTGTTACCTGATGGAGTTCTTTTGTTTGCTCGAAAAACAAATTCTGGTAACACTTTGGATACATTTAGTCTATGTGAGATCTTTGTTGACCGGACAGTTCAACCTAACCTAAGATATGCTCGTTTACGGTACTGATTTCTTATCCTCAAAAGGTTTTAAGCAGCTAGACTTATATGTTTCATATGACTACTTTAAAAACGTCAACGAATTCTCATCCTGTTTTATGGCATTCATTTTAATTATTTTAATCCGAAATTTGCATACCTCTTATATGTATGCATACACACACCCATACACACCTATGCTAATCGAGACTTCAAAGGAATTTATGTATGCATCTAAATTGCATTTCACAAAATAAAAATCGCATAAATTCATGTGAGAGACGCATCGAGATGGTGAAGAAAACAAACATCCTTGCACTAATCTTTGTTGTTGCTCAGCTCTAACCGTTTACTTTACGTACATATATACGTCTTCTATGCATATTTAACTACCTACCTCTTCGCTCTCTTGCTTTGGGCATAAACCTGTGCGGTGCTGAAAATGCAGAAATTTTGGCGCCAAAATGTGCTGCTCGCCAAACCAGTCTTTCAATATCTTCACTTTTTTTTTATTTCATTACTTCTTTAACTGAAAACTTGACTTTTTCTCTTCCATCACTTCTTTTTTTTTAACTCGCTCCGGCATGCGTGCCAATGCGCGCCTTTGGAGCACGAATGGTGGCGCTCTTTCTCACCATTAACCAAATGGTGCTGTGATTTGCCTCTTTGAGTCGTTTTGTGTTGTGGATTACCTATAAAGGCAAGGTAGATGAGGCTCGAGCCAATCTTTATTTGATTTGTTTGATTTTATTTCGTCTACGTCGTCTTTTCTTTTTCGGACTGATTTTTTAAATTTCTTTTTTAAGATGTCTCTCAGCTGATTGCGTATCAGCGAGACGATTACTTCCTTTATATTAAGTTGCTTTCGTATTTTTTCAAAAATTTTAGTACAAATTTGGGGAGTTTTGCAATTTTTTTGAGTGACCTCCCGTAGAGATATGGGCCTGAATATTAGAACATACTTCAGAACATACGACAATGCAACATGACCATCGAACAGACGGAATTTTTAAATAACTTCTCATTGACGTAGACACTTACTTAAAACCTTATACTTAGTTCAGGGCACCGAAGCAATGCGTCAAAAGTAGAAAAAATCTCCGCTAGGTGGCGCACGGGTTGAGATAAGTCAAAAACTCATATGAGTTTAGGAATATTGAGATTGGCTTTTAAATAGCTTCCCGATAAGCTAGAGAATTAAAATTTATAAAAAGCTTTCTAAGGTGTCGTGCGGATTTAGATATTTTGAAAAATAGTTCGAATTTGAGAGACTTCCCACTGTGCTACACACGCATATACCGATGGTTCCAAATTAATCGAAGGGGTCGAGTTTGCTGTGTGGATCCAGAAATAAGTAGATCCTACAGACTTTCAGATCACTGTAGTGTCTTTTAGGTCAAAATTGTAGCCGTGAAGCAAGCAGCAGAAATTATGGGGAAAGCGTGCTTAATCTGAAGTTTAGTTAATAATTTGCTATCAAGCAAAGCATAAACTTCGCTCAGGTCGGACCCTTCATCTGCACTGGGTTTACGACACAAAGTGACAGAAGGTAACAAGAGAGCCGATGAGTTGGCAAAGGAGGGTGCTGCACTCAAGAAATCGACGTAGACGTCTCAATCCGCTTGGAGTAATCGAAAGGAGACAGGATTTGCGTATGATCCATCAGGGAAGAAGTGGATAGAAGCGCAGGGCCGCACAATTGCTAAGATCATGTGCAAATCCTACGATATTAGAATTGCAAAGTTGCTCATATTTCGAAAAATAGAAGGCTTTAGGATTATGATAGGCATACTTACTGTACATTGCCTTCTGGCGCCACATGCTTACAAATAAGGCATCCAAGGGCAGACTGTGAGAAAAAAAGGTTGAGCACGTATGTGCTAGGGGCGGCAGAGTGGCCGGATCTCAAGTCAGCAATTAGGCAAGGTCCTAGGAAAACTTGTAGCATTGGCCAAAAGGACGGAGTTATTATAAAAAATAAGTCCTGGCATCTTATTGTGGTTTTCCGTTATGTCGTCAAACAAATTCTGCTAGTACTATGGACATATTCAGTCTATGTGACCTAATCTAACCTCTCATTCAGTTAAAAACTTGCAAACTCATACATTATTCAGAGGATCTGCAAAATGCAATACAAAAATAAAAAATATCCACTAGTAAACGCACGTAACGAGGTATTTGGAGGTACGGAAGGGGATGCGAGATAAATTTTGAAGAGAATTGCCATTGAACACCAAGCTCGAAACTTCACTCAACTTAAGAGTTCCTTTGGTCGGACTCTACTACCAGTATAGTTTTGTTTTCGTATGTGTTTAAGGACACATTTTCCGCTGTGTTTTTGTTCATTTATATAAAGGAAGTGACAACAATTACTTTATCTTCTTTTTATTTATTTTAATTGAGTTGATTTTTGGTTTACGCTCGTAGAAATTAACATGAGGGTGGAGGAAATTTTTTTATGCTTTTTGCTTCCACTGCTGTGTGGAATATCATCCAACCTATCTGAGCAACAGTTTCTTACATTTTAAAGGAAGATATGGTCTTTCGGACACAAGTTCTATAAGAGGGAATTCTTCAATCAAACTCTAAGAGAGGTTGGGTTTTTAACAAATTAGGACGTCTATGGAACACATTCTGAAATTGGGCTTTTTCGAGCTAGAGACGAGGTAAGGTTATATTTCACTCAGCAGTCGCCATAAAATATATATCTCTCGATATAAAACATAAACAACTTAAATTAAATTTCCAAAGCTCAACCAGGTTTATCAAACATTGAAATTTCGAGGATTGTAGTAAGAATGGGAGAATTAATTAATGCCCCGAAGCAGCATAATTTCTAATGCCCCGAAGCAGCATAGTTTTTATTGAGAATGAAATTTGAGAAGAAAAAAATCTAGAATAGGTCGCCATTTTATTTAGATAAGGGAAATAACAAGTTATAGCGAACACCTGATACTTTTTTACGATACTACGCCGTTACGACTACGTTATTACGCGTATACGTTTTCATGTTACGCCTATAAGCGTGTGACTGTCCATTAAGCTTGTAAGCTCAGTCTGTATCTCGTCCCAAAGTAATGAAAACCCATTTTACAAGTGTAATCGCATGAAGAACGGTTGCGAGGTTTGGAAGCCCATAGAAGGCACTTACACACAATCGTTTTTATTTAAAGGTTATCGCTCCAACTTAATGTGTCCGCATATTTGCCATATTCATATGTATGTGCATTTATTAAATTCTTTTCAAATTAACAAAAAAGAATAAAGGAGATAATGAAATATAAGAAGAATGTACAGGAGACCACCAATAAATACTTAAGTTAAAGCCAAAAGCCAAAATTTTGCCAATCGAAACTGTATTTTTAATCTGGCATGCCCACAGCTGGCTAGAGCATTTGATTCACAGTAAGCATGCCCTCGAAGGCTCTCGAAAACAACCGTATATCTGCTGTCCAACTCTTCTCTTAGTTTGACTGGACACCACTGTGTAGCGCGTTTTCCAACAGTGGACTCTAAGCGGGAATATGATTATTTCACTATACATTTGAAAATCAAAGACAACTTGGTAAAACGCGAGTTGTGCACTGCAAAGTATACGCGACTCTATATGGGTCGCAAGGATAATATGGGTCAAGTACACTGCAAAAAAATTGGGGGACACTCACGTAAAGCGACAGTTTCGCACTGGTGCTAATTGGATGCAAATCAAGACAGTTGGGATAGCCACACCTAACCACAAACTACTCTGCAGCCATTTGCACAAACCACAGAACTATAGCATTAAGGTACGGTTCCAGTTCTAATTCTGTCCACTTGCAGTGCTTTCAAGTTCAGACATCAGCGCTGTTTGTACAAGTGTGGATAATAACTGACCCGCTCTGCAAATTCGGATGTAGCCATTACACCTGAAGTATAAAACTGCTGCTTTTGGCCACTGTCCCCCATATGCGCCGTAGAGTAATCAATCAAATCTTACATAGCACAACATCTAAAAGTGTGGGAAACTTTCAACTATATTGATTCGTTTTGTTTTGTTGACTTTCCGACAGGGTGAATAATTGACGTAAATTGGAATGATTTTCCGTCATCCCTTGTCAAATTTGTTTTGGAGACAACCCGGTTTTGGCTTTGCGCCATCATCAGTGTCATTTTTTGTTCTCGAACCAAATTTGGCAAGGGTTGACGGAAAATCGTTCCAATATACACATCCATATAGGGTTAAGAGTACGCATTCAAGGAAGTTTGTACCGTAAACGTCCTAATCAGATTGGGCGAGATTTAAAGTAGACAAGACTTGTGCATCATCGTCTAAGCAGTAAATGCGTGAAAGGAAGCGCGGGCTGCAAATTATACAAAATAATGTGCAGGTCCTAAAACCTTAGACTTACAAACGTCCTCTTCCCATTGAAAATATATAATGTAGACTCATGATGGTTATTCTGACTAGACACTGCCTTCTGGCGGCACATGCCTTTAAATTAAGCCTAGTCAGTGATAGCAGATGTGGGAAGTGCGAGTTGGAGGAAGAAATGATTGGGCATGTTTTGTGATCGTACCCTGCGCTCGCCAGCCTAAGACTTTAGCTGTTAGGAGTGAGTAAACTATCCAAACTGGAAGCAGCAAGCGGCGTAGGTCCTAGAAAGCTTCTAGTATTTGCCAAGACAACACAGTTATTTTATAATGTTGGCACTGATTTGCGATAGGGTTTTGCCTTTTGGTCGTTGAGCAAACTTCTGGTAACACTATGAACTCATTCAGCCTATGTGAGGTCCTCACGGACCGGGCATTTGAACGTAACCTAAGCGGCGTGTCAAGCATGTTTAATTATAGTAAGAATAAGACAAATTTGAAAATAATCCTTTCCAACCTTTCAACAAACTTTAGTTTCATTCTCGGAGTACCGTCGATTGTGATAAATAAAAAAACATCCGATTATTAGTTCATATGATCTTAGTAATATGTTGAAATGGAGCATTCAAAATAAACGAATTTCCATGGCGGTTCAAGATCTAAATAACACCAAGCAAAAACGTCAAGATGCGGTCAAAACTTCGGCTGTTTTTGAAGCCGATTATTTAGCCTAATTAAACGACAAACCGAAGCCGAACGTTCGATTGTATTCTGCTGTTGAGCACGATGACGTTTTCATCTTATTCAAACACAAGTACTTATTGGTCAGCCCTTGTGTATACATATAAAGATCGGTTGAAGTAGCGTTGGAAAATAAATCGAGCGTCGGGATAATGTTTAATTGGCTGTTATGCCATTACAACCATCCTGTAACATTCGGATCAGCTGATTGCAGATACCAAGCTATATTTGTCACACTACTGCATGCATACATATGTACCAATATATATTGTACCTACTTATGGAAATGTAAGGACTGCCAGGTTTTGCTTAGGTTAGGTTTTTTATTTACCAGTATATTTACCAACCTCTTCTACCTGCTTTACCAATATTCGACAAATACACCGAAACAAAATCACCGAAACTTCTATAAAACGCCTGCAGCATGTGCCGCCCTCCATTTGGTCCATCTCATCAACCAACCTGCAAACGAAACACACAAAAACTATTTTATAATAATTCTTTTGCAAAGAATTTTCGGGTTATAAAAAGTTGTGCAACAACATTCCATAGGATATCCATGCTAAAGGAAAAAAAAACTGCACGTCTGGTAAATAATGGCAATGGTATTTCGCAAAATCACAGACAATAAACGGCGCAGTATAGGCGGGAGGGCGGTCGGTAATTGTGCATGCTCCAAAAACTGCTGATCATCTTTGGACTTCGTACAAGGAGTTGTGCCTTGGACGAACCGCAATGCATTGGCTCGATCCGAGCTGACAACAACCGCGTAGGGGTATAGACAGCGGACATACGATAACTACGCCAACACACCCTTCCAGCTCTCGATAGATCATCGTTGCTTTTTGTTTGAGTACTGGCCCGTAGGCAGGTAAAGTGAACAGGCTCAGATTGTAAAAAAAAAGGCGACCACGGATGAACGATTCACAAGAGTATAAATACTCGCCGCCTCGTTGTTGAAATGAAGCCTACGAAATGCGCATTTCTTGGTAATTCATAATAATATTCACATACATACAATGTATTTTTGTATTCCTGTTTGGTATGTACCTGTAGACGACACGAATATATTGATGTGGGATTACTTTTGTCCACGGATATCGAGATACACATGATTCCTTTTTTTATTAGCTTGCGCCTTGGATTTATGCTCTTATTCGTATGCGAGGATCAGTGATAGACCTTTGCTGCGATCGTAGTAGATTTAATACGTGTTTGATTTTAAAGTTTTCAGGTTTTTTTCCGTAGAATCCGGGTTTGTTCTCGAAATTTCGATACACACCTTTTTGTTAACTTCTAGACCTCCATATATGTGCTTATGAGAGAGAAACACTTTAAAGTAGTTTCTTTATCCCCCAAGTAGGAAAACTATGGTGTATTCACTACAGACAATTGAGAGAAACTATGTGTATACTTGTCTGAAACATATCCGACTTTTGGCTATTCTGGGATCTTTATAAATTAAGGAGTTGAAGCAATAAATTTTCTTGTCCTCACTAGGGGAGGCACCTTTTCGAGGATGTGGGGGCTTAGCCGCACTCAGTAACGCCCTACTGTGTGATCAAAAACTGCATGTTATGTGGACCGTACCTTTTAGATGACTAAACTAAAATAATTTCTCCGATTAGCAGGCCTCCTCGGGAAGTAATGGTGTTAAAATGACAGCACGAATGGTTTTCCTCCTCCACATATAATATTAGACCACTAAACCTACCTTGTCACGCAGGTGCTCTTTCGACCAAGATGTATCACACAGAATTTTATAGTCAAGACAATGAGAGGGAGCAAGTGAGAATAAAGTGGATATGAAACAGTAAGAACAAGCGATCGTTCTCCCAGTTCCCGGCTGCATTAAAAATTGTGCAGAGTGCCGTGGTTGTTTAACAGTTCCAGGGATTTAAAGACATGTGAAGCACATCTTTTTCAATTGAACTTTTAACCTCAACTACCCGTGGAGTCTTTTTTATTGCTAAAAGAAGAATAAGGCAGATCCAAATTGATAGAGAGTAACTACCTCCAAAAGGTGCATGTCAGAAAGAGGGGAAATAGTAATGATATGCCAAAAACGTAGAAAAGTGAAGTCAGTAATAAGCCAAAGTTAGGTTAAACGCTAGGGAATAGTTACACGGAGCTTGGAAAATCCCCGTGGCAATAGTACCACAAAAGCCTTTTATCAAGGAGGCAAGAGGAGGAGGTATTGGAGAAGAAAAAACAGCTTACTTATGTTTTGGGACCTACAAATGTACCTTCAACACAAAATAGTGGAATCGACCAGACTTTACTAAATATGATAGAGGGTTGATCCTTTTTCATCATATACATCAAGCAAAGCTATCGTTAGTTACTGTGTATAACCTAATCAGATGGGCTGAGATAAAAAGTACCAAGCAGGATAGGCGTGTAACCAAGAGAGACCCTGCAGAATGTTGAAGACAATAATAATTACGACATTTATCTAATAAAGCTAGTTTTAGCACTTAAAAGGGACGATTCTGTGATTATGGGCATTCTTACAGAACTCCTAGTATTTGCCAAGCGGATATATATGAGTCCTGTTTTTTAAAATGAATATTCAGTTCGGCCATCGAACAAACTCTGTTAAAACTTTGTACGGACTTATTGTTCATGTAAGGTATTCACGGAATGCTCTGTGAGTGGGGGGTGGGTAAAGGGAGAGCTATTGAGTGTAGCAGCTGCCAGGATACTTCGAATTTAACGTGCCTGTTGGTAAACGCACAGACAGGTTGGACAGGTGGAACTCTAGTCAACCAAGGAAGCGTTGCGCTGATATAAGTTTTTGCCAGGTATCCACGTTTTTCTGGTCAGTTTATGACTTCAAGCTATGATGTCTTCTTCTGCCTAAAAAGAGTCAATGCGGCTCTTCTTAATATCCTGGCAGACCAAGCTGTGTTAACTCTATGGAGGATTACGAAGTGAAATCATCCGGTCATTTAATGCTGCTACGAAATTTAAGTTTTAACTGCAATTTTTCTTGTCATCATCTACGTGTTTCTCTTTGTTAGCTCAAGCCTGCCGGGAACTTGAGCGCATACCTACGTGCAAGCAAACGCGCATGTCCTCACGTTCATGTCAATCAAGAGAGAGGTGAAACGCAAAGTGTCGATAAACACATGATCGTCTCGTTATGGTGTTATATTGTAGTTGTTGTTTTTCTTTTTATTTTATTTTTTTTTTATTATTTTTTTGTTCACATGTCGTTAAATACTTATGTATATATATATATATATTGTTATTATTTCGCTTGCCGGCTTTCATTGATGAACCTTTTCAGGTAAGTCAGTTATTTTTTAATTTTTTTCTTGTTGTTTTTGCATTTTAACATTTTTATTGTCGTTTTTGTTGCATTCATAAGCTCAACTCATTCGACCATCAATGGACCTTAAATTACTCTTTCGTACAAAGCAACAAGTTGGGGGCGTGACAGAAGTTCGCTACACATTTGTTTAATGTATTGTGTCTTGAGAAAGGAATATAAAAGTAAGTTAGCTCAAGGTCCTTGGATTATATTACGACATACAAATACACCTTGTAACGATCTGGCCAATCACTTTGAGTTTTAGATGAAAGAGGTGTATTTGCTTAGATTGTGTGCATATGGAAATATTTAAAACAAAACAAAAGAACGCGAAATGTGAACAAAAATAGTCCTTTCTTTAGAAAGGGGGCGTAGGCAAATGTGTTTATTTAACAATGCTTAGAAACAAAAAACTGAAATGACCCAAAATAGAACATGACCTTTCATGCTGCATTTTAAAACAGGAGCAAAAAATATTTTAAACAAAGAAACTAAAAATATTAAGAAAGCGAGTTTATACAAATGCGGTCTGGTCTACATACCATATGAATATAAAAAGTATTTCTTCACGAGAATCACCACCACACTATGCTTACTAAGAACTTATAAGCAAAAAAAGCACAGCTGAGCGATAAATAAAAATAAAACCAAACTTCCTGGAACTTGACCCGCCCACAGTTGAAAGGAACTCACGCAACATATAAAAATACACGAACGGCTGAGCTCATGAATGGGTTGTTTGTTATTATTTTAATGCCAACTTTCCAGAAATTATGCTTAAGATTCGAAAAAAGATACCAGCAACATTAAAAAAAAATCTTAACCAAAGACGTTTTATCTTAGCACTTTTGAAACCAGATTGGGAGTTTTTCAGCTATATTCTAAGATAGGTTGATCTTCAACGAAATTCTGTGATTGTGACGCATTAAACAAAATTCTGAGATAGGACGGATTTTAAACAAATTATACAAAAGAGTCTTCTTCAACTGAATTCCGCATTTAAACGCCCGGCTGGATCGATAAAAGTTGTAAAAGTCCCCCTAATGTTTTAAGGTTATGGTGTGGTGGCTACAGTATAATATTTTTCTTCTTCTGATGATCCTCTTGAAAATAACCTAAATTTGTTATTTATTATTGCTTCAATATTTTACATGCAATTTTTAAGTGTTCGTATGGGCAATAGAATGGCAAGCATTCCTGCAGAGCTAGCAGTTCCCAGCGATGAAATTAGAGGTTTCTATGTAACCGGCACATCCGGAAAGTAATTGTCCAACAAAATGTTCAGAAATTCCGGGCTGCTCATCGTCCAGCCACTAATAACATCCTTAAAGTACCACGAAGCGTCAAGATTCCTAGTGAGAATTTTGTTGAGTCTCGCGAATTCATTGCAGCCTTTCAAGTTTTCGCAGAAGGGTCTCCAAGGACAGCCAAGCATCCTAATTTAATACTTATAAATTAACAAATTCATCTTATAGAACCCCCAATCCGATAAGTAATTTGCTCCTCTTGTCTTAATTGAAGAGGCACTTATTGATAGCTCTAAGGTCGTCCTACAATAATTTTTCATCGGCCGTGACTTGAAAGGCGAGTTGCATGCCTTGGTGAAGTTTTCCCTGCATCTATCGCAGTTCCGGACAGATTCTTTAACTTCCTTTAATGGGGTTTGTAAAAGATATTTTTCTTCTTACTTACATTTTTTTAATATCACAGAAATCTGAATAAATGGGTGACCAGAGAAAGATTGTTCGTTAAGAAACCTCCAATCTTATGATGGATCTGCCACTACCCTGCTTCCCTGTTGCATATACAGAGCCACTCATATACTATACACATAACTGAAGACTAACCCCTCGAATTGGAGTCCGCGCTCCCCAGATGGTGTGGTGGGTTTGGTGGTTAACCAAATATTTAAATATTTATTTTTTAAAATTATTATGGTATTTATTTGAAGTATAAAATAATATAATCAAAAATTTTCTTTTTGAAGTATTCAAAAATTTTCATTTACCAAAAAGTAATTCGATAATAAAATATTTAAAATTCAAAGTATAAAATACAAAGTTAATAATTTAACAAAAAATAATAACCACTATAGTGGGCATATGCGTTGGCGCCAATGATCAGTTTGACTCCTTTTCGCTTTGAGTCGGTGGTGATTTCACATGAAATAGCATACCAATGAGCCATGTAAACGGAAATCACCCACAAATCGCTGTCCTGCCAGCAGAAAAGCTTGAATTTTCTTTTTGCCAATTTTGGCCTAATTGCCTTCCCGTGCACCAATACAGAAATCTTTCCTTGATCCAAAAATAATCTCGTTGATCCGTTCTTGTCCTCCCGTGTGGAATGCACGTGCAGTGTCACCCTTGGCTTAACTAAAATATAATCGGGCTTATGTGGTTGAGCTGAAAATAAAAAAGGCGTCAAGGTTTGCCTCTGAACCCCCATTTTGGCGGTTTGGCGGAGTTGGGAGATTCAATGCTTCCTTGACCTGGAGCTAGGGAAAGTATTTGCGCTGGCAACAGGAATCAATGTAAGTTAAAACTAACAAGTAAAGGTGTCTAAGTTCGGGTGTAACCGAACATTATTTACTCAGTGTGAGCTTCAATTGTACATTTCATTTCAGATAAATTACTTTTCTACATAATACGTGGCATCGCCCGTTTAAAAGAAAAATGTCTTCGCATTTCCTCTAACAGTAAAAATTGATAAGTGAAATATCATTGATTCTAAACTATTTTTTGCTAAGTTATATCTTATTATTCTAGTCTTCGACCCTTTTAAACTTGCTTTATATCTAAATTGCCGTGGTCTTTAACCGATCCCGTCCATTTTTACTAGAAATATTTTCTGCTATAAGGAAAATATGTGTACACAATTTCATTACAATATGTTAATTTTTCTTCGAGTTATGACTCCCGAAACATAGAAAATTTCTTAGTCATAAAAGGGGCGGTGTCGCGCCCATTTTTTAAATTTGAAAATTTTCCTATTTATTGTTATAAATCCACTTGGGAAATGAAATACCATTGATATAAAGATCCTTTTTGCAAATACATAGCTTATTTTATTCGTCCACGACCCTTTTAAAAATCTTTTATATAAAAGTGGGTGTCGTCCTTAACCGATTTCATTAATTTTTCTTCAAAGCATTCCTTATAGTAAAGGCAACGTCTCTGCCGAATTTTGTTACGATAGGTTTAACGATTTTTGATTTATGATTAATAATATTTGTAAAATTGATTTTATCACAAGTGGGCGGTGCCACGCCCACTTAAAAAATGTTTTCAAATTTTTATCAAGAGTCTCAATATCATTCCATTTCAACATTCTAGGTGTATTATTTACTAAATAATCAGGTTTTCGTGTTTTCCAAAATGTTATATATATAAAAAGTGGGCGTGCTTATCATCCGATTTCACTCATTTTCAATACAAATCTATTCTGGGCCCAGATAAGCTCGTGTACCAAATGTGGTGAAGATATCTCAGTATTTACTCAAGTTATCGTGTTAACGGATAGACGGACGGACCGACGGACATGGCTCAATCAAATTTTTTTCCGATACTGATGATTTTGATATATGGAAGTATATATCTAACTCGATTCCTTTATACCTGTACAACCAACCGTTATCCAATCAAAGTTAATATACTCTGTGTACAAAGCACGCTGAATATAAACATTATTTTGTACCTAGCGTGGTTCCATATAAGTCAGAACAAAAAAAATCTCTTCGTTGTTATTGCTCAGCCACTGCCCCTGGATAAGGACTTATCCTACTCTGCCTTGTTCCAAGTAGAGCAACATATTAGTGGAAGCCGCCTTAGAGTGCTGAAGATTGATCTAACCGTTTTTTCAGCACCACATTCCGCAATGGAAATCGCCATTCGAAATTAAAACTCATCCTTCGCCTTATCGAACACATGGTCCTAGGTTATGCTTTCCGAAAATGTATGGTAGTGATGCCAACGTCATATATCAAAAAATTGGTGTTGACCTGTGGGGGTGTGGTCCCGCTTTTTTGCTCTGATTGTGGTTTATACGAAGTTTCAGATTTGTAGCTACTCTTCTGGCTCACCCAGCATTTTTGAGGTACCATTGTCGACTGTGATTTGGTCGGCTCTTTCCTTGAGCATTCGCCGGCTTTTCTCCTATCACGAGCATTAGAAGAAAATGTATTCAGCATCGTCCAAGTCCGCATTGCCGTAAAAACGCACTTGGTATCTTCGGCCTTTTTTATTCAGCGCAAGGACTATTTTAAGTAACCATGTCTAGAGAGCATTTGGGTAACATAGTAATTTACCTCACCAAATCTTCTGGTGCTCCATACTTCAACATCTGTGATAAGTTTCGCTGTCCATCTGCCTTATTGCTCATTTTACCATTGTTCTTGCCCGAGCCTTAATGTTTCTTCGAGGCTCTTTTTGTTAGCATTTTCATGCGCCTTTGATCCGTCTGATATTTTAGTTCTCCCAACATTATTCTTTCCAGCGCTACAAGGACGATGGATTTGTATCGGAAACCACTTGTACGGCTAGTCCCTGTATACTTCGATGAGCGGAGGTTAATCTCGGAGCTGTTTTCCGCTGTACAGTTTTTACAAGCATACAAAGTGTATAGAGTGATGCCCATCCGTAGCTTCCTTTTGTTTTTTGTTAGTCCTCCGATGTTTGCCTGCGAATTTTTAATTTGCACCCAGTATGATGATCAAAAGTCTAAACTTACTCCCAAATAGGTCACTAACGTCTTTGATGCTATAGAAGGTTTCAAAGCCAACTTTTTGCAATATGTCCTATTTTGTCAAGAGTATGCTAACTAAGCGAATTTCTGTTGTGACCCCCTTTACGATCACTAATGGAATTTTCAAATAAGTTCTTTAGGCAATGTCTTGTTTGCTAGCACATATTTGCATTTTAGCATATTCTTTGTTGTGGTTTTTCGAGAGAATGCTCCTTCACACAAATCAAAGATATCAAAATTAATAGGAACTGAAAAAGAGCGCAGAATTTACATGCTGCAATTTTTTTGACACATTTTTAGCAAAAAAAAAGCCGCACTCGACAGCCGCACTAGGCAGTATCGGAAAGGATTTAAAACTTTAGGTACAAGGCAGTCATTATACCGAATCATCGGGATCAACTACATAACCTAAATTTTATAATTTTTTCGGTTTGAGATTATTAGAACAGCTTTTCGAAATCTGGAGTATTACCGTAAATTTTTGAGTTTCGATACATCGGTTTTCATTAGGTCCTTGCTTCTTCAGGGAGGCAAACGTATTGCTGATAAGACGTTTTATTCCAACAAGCTTTCATATTTTTTCATATCTGAATGTGTACTGTGGGTCCCACGTAGGCTATCGTGTCAATCCTCTTCTGGAAAGACTCCTCTTTCTTTTACTCATCACTATGTGAAGGTTGCGGAAAATAATATGAGCATTCGTGAGGTTTGTATGTGTGCACAGTTTGCAACATTGTTGCTAAATAAAACCGCTTCCTTCACACGCGATGGTAACACTTGAAGCAGGCGCAGTAATTGAGAATCTTGTCATGTTTGTTTTTTAAAGTGTGAAAGTTTTTTTTTTAAGAAACATCACTAACGAACTTCTACTAATGGGATTAAGTCCTGTTTCACATATGAACGTGCATATATATACATTTATACATACATAAGTACGAATCAGCATCAGGTCAGGCTTTGGCGAGTAGGACAGGACGAAGAACCTAGATGGTTCAATAAATGCAGATTTTCAAAGTGCTCATGACTTCGGTCTTGTCTTCAACACTCGCATTACAGTGAGCTGATATGAAAAGGCGAATTTCTAAAAATTCTGGCTCAACTTTTTACTTTTAAGGTCGTGAGGAAAATCCTCGTTTCCTGGTAAAGCGCTGAGATATTCTGAATACATACAAGGCAACATTTCCATGTCAACCTATTAGAAGATCTGGATTTAATTGTGTTTTACCTGACCAAGCCAGCGCTGTAATTTTTTAAATAAATATTTCATAACGAAAATGAGGTCAAAATCATTACAGGGATATGCCAAATCTAGGTTAGGCTAGGTGGTAACTGCCCTGACAAGGGAAGCTGGTTGAGTACCTCCCTCTCATGCGTTAATCATATAAATGCAACAATTTCTAAGGCGTACTCTGTATTGAGACAACTTTGGAGAACCGCAATAACCAGTTTGAAAAATACCAAGGCCGCGAACGCTGATGGATTGCCCGCGGAGCTATTCAAGTACGGCGGCGAGGAGTTGGTAAGGCGCATGCAGCAGCTTCTTCGCAAAATATGGGCGGACGAGTGCATGCACGACGATTTGAATCTAAGTGTTCTTTGCCCAGTCCACAAGAAGGGGGATACTGCAAAATGTACCAACTATCGTGGAATCAGCCTTCTTAATATCGCATATAAGGTCCTTTCAAGTGTAATATCGAAGCCCATCGTGAACCGGCTGATTGGACCTTATCAGTGCGGCTTAAGACCTGGTAAATCTACCATCGATCAGATTTTCACAATGCGCCAAATCTTGGAAAATACCCGTGAAAAGAGAATCGACACACATCACATCTTCGTCGATTTTAAAGCAGCCTTAGACAGCACGAAACGGAGCTGCCTATATGCCGCTATGTCTGAATTTGGTTTCCCCGCAAAACTTATACGGCTGTGCAAAATGACGTTGAGCAACACTATCAGCTCAGTCTGAATTGGGAAGGACCTCTCCGTTCGAAACTAAACGATATTTTATACAGGGTGACCCCCTATCGGACGATTTCTTTAATTTGATGCTGGAGAAAATTATACTAGCTGCAGAACTTAACCGCACTGGAACAATATATTGTATAAAAGCGTGCAATTACTGGCATAGGCTGATGACATCGATAACATCGGCCTAAACACCCGCGCTGTTAGTTCTGCTTACTCCAAACTGGCAAAAGAAGCGGTAAAGGTGGGTATGATAGTGAATGAGGACAAAACGAAGTACCTGCTGTCATCGAGCAAAGAGGCAGCGAATTTGTGCCTTGGCAACCACGCCACTGTTGGCAGCCATAATTTCGAAATAGTAAAATACTTCGTTTATTTGGGAATCAGCATCAACACTAGCAACATCATCAGCACTGAAATCCAGCGAAGAATCAATCTTGCCAATAAATGCTACTTTGTACTAGGTAGGCAATTGAAAATTAAAGTCCTCTCTCTTCGAACGAAAATCATACTCTACAAGTCACTTATCGTACCCGTCCTGCTATATGGGGCAGAAGCATGGACCATAACAACAGCAGATGAAGCGTCTTTGGGAGTGTTCGAGAGAAAAGTTCTTCGAAAGATTTATGGACCTCTACGCGTTGGCGATGGCGAGAACCCGATGAAGATTTAATGATGAGCTGTACGAGCTATACGCAGACATCCATATAGTCTAGCGAATTAAAACGCAGCGGCTGCGCTGGGTAGGCCATGTTATGCGAATGAAATATGATGCTCCGGCCAAGAAATCGGAACCCGCCTATGGAAGCAGAGGTAGAGGGCGGTCCCCACTCCGTAGGAAGGACCAGTTGGAAAACGATTTAAACTTCCTTGGTGTGAACAATTGGCGCCGGTTGGCGGAGCGAAGGAGCGACCGGCGCGCCTTGTTGGACGGCCATAACCGTTTAAACGGTTAAGCGCCAATTAAGTAAGTAAGTAAGTATGGTTGCATTGATAAGTGTTCCATGAGTAAATTACAATTGCTAATAAATAAAGCAGCTAGATATGTACACCTAAAAAGAAAATATGACCATAAATTCGAACTAATTCTTGGTTTCAGTTTATCAAAATTGTTTGAACGCCGTTTATTGTTATTTACACACAACCTAATCCGTACCCGTTGTTCGAGTTATCTCTTCTCGAAATTAACTTTTGCAAACTCAACTAGAACATGCAATCTTATAGTACCACACTTCAGTTACCTCAAGAATGTTTTTAGTTTGAACCGTGCAGTTGTGGAACTCACTACCTAACAAATTAAAAATGGTAGCAAATCCACGGCAATTTAAACTGACTATTCAATCCCTATCTTAACTTTAACAGGGTATTCCACAATGTTGATTATCAGATATTATCGAATGCTACTTTTATACTAATATTATTCAAAATTAAAATTATGATATCGCGGAAGTTGTGCATGTATACCTAACATTGAGTACACCCTTTCTTTCTTTCCGTCTTTCTCTATGTGCTCCTTTATTCCTTTTACATTTATTCGCTTATTGAACTATGTATCTAGAAATTTATTGTAAAGTTCAAAAAACTTGTAGATTTTAAGTCATTTATCCCTAGTCCTTTATTTTAAAAAATATTGTCTTAGTAAATAAAGCAAAAGAAAGCTCACTTGGACAACATGAAGGTCCGTTGTGATACCACATACAATAAAATAACGATTACGTAGATATAGCAACTTAGAGAATCGCTGGGTAGCAACAATAAAGTACCGAACGATACCACTCTGAACCTTGGATATATCCTCGGGAGATCCAAGTGAGTCGCGACAGAAATACTTTCGCCTAGTTCTGGCAAAAGCTGGGAAATCAGGCATAAAGTGATTTGATGATTCCACCTCATCATCCTTCATACAGCTGCAGCAGGATGGAGTTTCCAGTATATTGAGACATACCGCATGGATACTCATGGAGCATTGCCCTGCCAAAACTCCAATGACCATTGAAGGTGAGCCTTAATGAACGCAATTAATTCGGCAGGCCTCCTGCCATCCACTTCCGGCCAGAAAGATTTTGCTACCCTGCAAGATGTGGTGTCCACCCAACGTTTGCTGAGCTGACTCGAGGCCTAGCTATGGAGGAGAAAACCAAATGTGGCCAGCGGAATCCCGAAATTCCAACAGCCATCTTCATCCGGCTCAGTTGTACCGATGCGACCACCCTCAATGGCACTGTAGTTGAACTCAAGGCCTTGATAGCCGCTTGGCCATCACAGTAGATGTTAAATTCCCTAACCGTAGTAGCACTGGATAGCATTTCCTACCACTGCATCCTTAATCGCAGCAACTTCCGCTTGCAATACACTGCAGTGATCAGCCAACTTGAACTTGCGGTTTACATTTAGCTCTTGACAAAAGGCCACATTTAGAAAATTTATATGCACGCAAGGAAAACCCCCGAATCGTGTTGAGTGCCGCGAGCATCATGTGTGCTACTTAGCATCGAGGCTCCTACATGAGCACCCCGTATCGCTTTTCGCTTGAGTCGCAACTTGAGTCACAGCTCTTCTGAGCTCACCTTTTGATAATAGCCCTACGGTCAGGGAAACGACTTTTTTGAGTCCTGGAACATCCACGCAGGTATATTTTAAGTCTTTAACTCGCTAATGTACACATCGACCCTTCTTCTTTTTGATTGTACACAGGTATTTTTTGAATTACCAGTGTGCAGAGCATTTGGGTTATGTCGTAATTTACCCTGCTAAAACTTCTATGCTTAAATTCTTTATTTTCCCAGCTCTCATGTGGATGTGTTAACACTTGCTCCCTAAGGGTTTTCATACTTCGCTGATCTACCTACATTGTTTTTTCCCTCATCGCTTCCATTCCCAGCCCCTAGTTGATCGATGGGGGTTTCCCGGCGGATTTTCTGATGTTGAGGCAGAGGTTTCGCTGAAGTCAAATAAGAATTTGTGCTAACTAATACTTTTTAAGTACAAAACACAAACATGTTTTGAAGTCGAACAAGACTAAGTTCGGGTGTAACCGAACATTACATACTCAGCTGAGAGCTTTGGAGCCAAAATAAGGGAAAATCACCATGTAGGAAAATGAACCTAGGGTAACCCTGGAATGTGGTTGTATGACATGTGTATCAAATGGCAGGTATTAAAGAATGTTTTAAAAGGGAGTGAGCCTTACTTCTATATGTGGACGCCTTTTCGAGATATCGCCATAAAGGTGGACGAAGGGTGACTCTAGAATATGTTTGTACGATATGGGTATCAAATTAAAGGTATTAATGAGGGTTTTAAAAGGGAGTGGCCTTTAGTTGTATATTTGAAGGCGTTTTCGAGATATCGACCAAAATGTGGATCAGGGTAACCCAGAACACCATCTGTCGGGTACCGTTAATTTATTTATATATGCAATACCACTAAAAGTATTCCTGCCATGATTCCAAGGGCTTTTGATTTCGCCCTGCAGAACTTTTTCATTTTCTTCTACTTAATATGGTAGGTGTCATACCCATTTTACAAACTTTTTTTCTAAAGTTATATTTTGAATCAAAAAAACCAATCCAATCACCATGTTTCATCCTTTTTTTCGAATTTGTTATAGAGCTATAGCATTTTGTTGATTTTTCGAAAACTCGATATCGAAAAAGTGGGCGTGGTCATAGTCGGATTTCGCCCATTTTCAATACCAAGATAAATTGAGTTCATATAAGTACGTGAACTAAGTTTAGTAAAGATATATCGGTTTTTACTCAGTTATCGCGTTAACGGCCGAGCGGAAGGACAGAAGGTCGACTGTGTATAAAATCTGAGCGTGCCTTCAAACCGATTTCGCCCATTTTCACAGAAAACTGTTATCGTCACAGAAGCTATGCCCTTACCAAATTTCACATGGATGGGTAAATTTTTGTTCGACTTATGGCATTAAGAGTATTCTAGACGAATTAAATGAAAAAGGGTGGAGCCACGCCCATTTTGAAATTTTCTTTTATTTTTGTATTTTGTTGCAGCATATCATTACTGGAGTTGAATTTTGACATAGTTTACTTATATACTGTAAAGATATTAAATTTTTTGTTAAAATTTTACTTAAAAATTTTTTTTTAAAGGTGGGCGTGTTTGTCGTCCGATTTTGCTAATTTTTATTTAGGATACATATAGTAATAGGAGTAAAGTTTCTGCCAAATGTCATTATGATATCTTCAACGATTGCCAAATTACAGCTTGCAAAACTTTTAAATTACCTTCTTTTAAAAGTGGGCGGTGCCACGCCCATTGTCCAAAATTTTACTAATTTTCTAATCTCCGTAATAAGGTCAACCCACCTACTAAGTTTCATCGCTTTATCCGTCCTTGGTAATGAATTATCGCAGTTTTTCTGTTTTTCGAAATTTTCGATATTGAAAAAGTGGGCGTGGTTATAGTCCGATATCGTTCATTTTAAATAGCGATCTGAGATAAGTGCTCAGGAACCTACGTACCAAATTTCATCAAGATACCTCAAAATTTACTCAAGTTATCGTGTTAACGGAAGGACGGACGGACGGACGACATGGCTAAATGAATTTCTTTTTTCGCCCAGATCATTTTTATATAGAATTCTAAATCTATCTCGATTAGTTTATGCCGTTACAGGGTACTGTTATGCAAACAAAATTAATATACTCTGTGAGCTCTGCTCAGTTGAGTATAGAAAAGTATAGCTATCTACTATTCCTATACATTCTTTTAGTATATGGTGGGGTAGCATAAGGTTAACGGCCAAATGACGTTGTGACAACTTCAGATGACCATAAGATCCATTTGCCTTATAATCCCTTCAAATAATCATAATATCAATTGACTTTATGACTTTTCTTAATTTTATTTTATGGCCGTTTGATCTTATGACCAATTCGGAAAAACAGGACGAACATTACGTCAATATCGTTGAAATTGTAGCCATCTGAAATTTTGCGTTGTGAGCATTTTATAAGGCCATAACTTAAATTAACTTTAAAGCCATTTGAAATGGTCATAAGGTCAGTTGACGTTATGTCCGTTGACATTATTTCATCCCTCCTTATTACAGTATCCACTAAATAAGCCTGAACTAGCATTTGCGTATGCCAATTTCGAGAAACTGGTAGTACACAAAATGGCATTAAATTGCAACAGATGTGCAGAAATCAAAACATGCAACTAGATACTGGAGACATGTTTCCCTCCATGTATTTGAGTATAATATGAACCTCTTTAAACACAAGCGGATACATTGTAGATGCACTACCCTGCAAAAATCGCGAGTACTCCATGCATGCATGTATGTAGTACTCGCTATGGACCAACCGAGTACTCCAAAATTAACCACAATTCATACAAAAAATATGATCCAATTAACATTGCGATGTCCTAGGACTGGACCATATACTCCAGCTCCGCATTACATCAGAGTAATCCATGGAGTACCCACAGTCCAAAACATCGTGTAGTGATAAAAATCGTTAAAAACGAGCAATGATCGGCTTACAATGTGTTCGTGTAGAAACATGAGTTGGTCCATTGCTGCATTACAGAGGAGTATAATGGTAAGTACTCCAGTGGACCACATGATCCAAGGATTTTTGCAGGGGAGTTGGTCCATTGCTGCATTACAGTGGAGTATAATGGTATGTACTCCAATGGACCACATGATCCAACAATTTTTGCAGGGTAATAGCATGCACGACTATTTTGCTCTTCCAACCGTTGGGGAGGCTAAGTTTCAGCAGCTTCAGTCAGCAACGCATGGATGACAATCTAAGGTTCAAGAAACTTTGCCACTACAAACTCTCCAAACGCAATGGCCCGTATTTATGGAAAGTTTACCACACATGGTTTGCCAAGATCAAATGGATGCTAGAATAAGAAGCCCTACTAACTAAGAAGTGCTACAGCAACAATAAATAACCAAAAAGTCCAACTAAGGTATCCTCTTATCCACTGCAGCAACACGAACCATCATATCATTCGAAGCATCAATTGTAAGAGACATACATAGCGCATTGCAGCAATATTTACAACAGAACAGAAAAGCAGCAAAGTCGATTCGTAACGGACAAAAATACGAGTACTATCATTACACAAAACGATAATAAAAATGGCATTGGAAAGGGAGGAATGGGAGGTGAATGTGCACAAACACAAAGTTGGAAGCGCATGCACGACGAGCTCTGGAATAGAGAAAAATGTAAAGAAAAAGGTATCAACCATTCAAGGCAGCTAAGAAGCAGGAAGGGAATGGCTCGTGATATATAGTTGCAGTAGAGGATGCTGTGCAGGGAAATCGTGGATGAGTGGAAACAGTGCGACGATAGGATCAAAGACAATATATACATACAAATTTTTTAGTTGTGTGCCACGTACTCGTGTACATAAAAAAAAAGCTGTTGTAACAACAACTACTTCTTAGAGCGTAGAATGCACATAACAAACACCATCATAATGATTGTAGTGATTATGAAGAGCAAAATAATCTTGCTAATCAAGCATTGATCTATGCATGTATTGCTATGTTTTGACGATCACTAAAGTTTTGCTACATAAAAAATGGTTTGTTGTTGCAGTTGAGATTATTTCCAAGCTGAGCGTTTATTCGACTAATTAAGTTAGTTGAATAAGCTATTGTTCAATTAATCGTTGACTTAGTTAATTAATACCAATCAGTTTACCTCAAATGCTCTTATTTTAATTTAAAACATATACCCTTTTTTGATTAATCACAGTCTTAATAAAAAGATTAAACATCAAATCTACGATTAACCCATTTTTTTCAAACTGTGATCGAAAAGTGATTGCTTAATCAATCTGCCTTTTGATAAACTAAAAAACAAATGATTCTTAAAAGAAACCTCCTTTTTGATTAACAAAAAATATAATCAATTGTTTATTTAAGTAATTTTAAATGTGTTAATCATAATTTTGTGTAGTCAATTAACTTTGCCCAATTATTTCAAATCGTTGCTAAGCTCAAATCCTGCAAAAATCGTTGTAATCATGGTTTAAATTTTTCAATGGTTAATACTCCAATGTGGATTATCTACTCGAGTTCTCGCTTTGCTTGTGAGTACTCTATGCAGATGGTTTTTTGTAAATTACTCTCCCTCAAAGATTCGATAGCATACTTAGAAACAAAAAATAGAGTAACAACGATCTGGTAAAGTGATCCTGCCCTAGGACAACGCATTAAAAATTGGACCATAATTTTTAAATGAATACGAGTATAAGCTATGGAGCTGGTTGACCAATTCGTAAGGATATCTCTTATACTGAATATACCCATAGGGTTGTGGAGTACTCTTAAACTGCTTTACTAATATTCCTTAAATACATAATACAGTAAGGCTGCTTCAACACGCCTTCCAATACTAAACTGTTGCCACTGACATGACACTTCAGTCCTATTTTCAGTCCATGTGGATCAAAATCCAAAGCTCAGAAAAAACCTGATGCAATCTAAGCCGAAGTCAACGTACATCTGTCAGCATATAGCATGCAAAGTAGGTAGACTAGCTATGACCCACATCTTCTGCTCAAAACAAAATGGGCATGGATTGTCTGTCATGCAGCAGTATCCTATTTATGTGTTAATACTAAGTGAACTCATTTGAAACAGGCTGAGATTGATGGCCTCATATGGCTTTGCCTGTCTACGACCTTTCATGCTTCTGAGTAACGATTTCGACCAAAATTCGCTAAGATACTTACATTGACTTCGATGGCCTTCCCAGTTTACCTTGTTCCAAGTTTACCTTGACAAAGTGGTCTGCTGTCTGATTCTTAGAGTCTCCCGTGTGGCCCAGCAACATTATTATGCAGCAACCTACATTGACGTACCAGATTTTAAAGATTAAGAGAGCTAGCCAGCGCTTTGCTGTTACTTTTTGCTCCTTTCTCAGGTGTGCACACTCTTGGGGATTATGAATACTTCAACCTGGAAGACTGAAGCTTACTTCCCAAGAGAAAAGCTAAGCTTGTCACTAGGCCCCTACCTTCAATATTTCCACACTCTCTCTTTGAAGTACGCATTTATGCAGGAAAGTGACCCAAGATCCCAGTTATCACATCGCCTTACATGTGTTCTTTTCCTATCTCTTCGTCTGGCAAGTGACCATAGACAAAAAGTGCAAAGCTCACAGCTGATGATCCCAGACAGTTTCCGTTAATATATTGTAAAAAGAGTCTTGCTATGCCTTCTTGGGTCCTTTTTGATCTCACTCGACTCCCGTTTTGGCACCAGGAATTTTTGTATCGCATGGCCCTTTTATACCTCTTCATAGCGGTCCTATATTCATGATGGTTACTTTCGAAGTGCCTGTCATTAAAAATTCGCGTAGCCAGGAAGACAATGACATAAAATTCTTTGTAACTTTAAAGTCCCAGCTAAGCAGTGCTATTGGATATGATGTCCTGCAGTGAAGAAGAAGATCTGAATTTCTATTGAATATCTTCTATACCTTCTAGTAAAAACCAGGTAGTACATAGGTCCAAAACAGAGTTGTCCACACGCTTACTTTATGGAATGTGTTTCCGTTGCTTTCTTGTGAACTTTTTACTTACGGCCTAACCAAACTAACGTCACAATGTGAAATTCCACGTTTACATAAATTTTACGCCTTTTATATGTAGGCACATTTATGCTGCTCTTCTTCAATATTTGCCAAAAGAAATCTGGAATATTTTTGGCGCATTTTGCTGCTTTGGTGAATACTCGGCCAGTTGGCACTTAAAGCAGCATTAGCGTGGGAATCTTGCAAACATTTTAATTTTAAGCTTCACTTTTGTAGCTTATAAAGCTTGGGGTGTTGATGGAGTTCGATTTGGGTATTATGGCGTGCAAGCCCAGAACCAAAAAGAAATGTGTTCACTTGAGGGTGTATTTGAATGTGGCTGAGCTCCTTGGCGAACACCACTATTACTGTGAGCCACACCCAGTCTTTGTCAAAATAAGAGCTTTCTGGTGGCTTAGTAAAACGTTGCAGGCTTTTATATTCTTTTGCTGTCATCTTAATCCGGTAATGAGGTAAAATTTAATTTATGGGCTTATGGCTTTTTTCTACACATTTTCCAGTTTAAGTTCAGAAAATTACAATTCAAGTTCAGAAAATTACAATTCAAGTTCAGAAATTTACAATTCAAATTCAGAAAATTGCAATTCAAGTTCAGAATTCCAATTTTAATTCAGAAATTTACAATTCAAATTCAGAAAGTTGCACTTCAAGTCCAGAAATTCAAATTTAAGTTCAGAAAATTACAACTCAAGTTCAGAAAAATACATTCCAGGTTCAGAAAGTTTTTCAGGCATTTTTTCTTTCATGCAATGGCAATTAAAGTATGTAAGGTGGTAAATGTTATCGCTAATAATCTGATACAAGGATATGAAGGCCTACTATCTGTTAAGGAAGCATTTGCCTTCTTTACTCACTTAAACCAATTTTGCTCACATGAATGAGATACCGAAAAACGGTTTCCTCTCTTTTCTTTCCTCCTCTCATATGTAAAGGTATGACGAAATCAACGGAGCGTCCACAATCCCGCAAGTAACGTATAAGTACTGTGTGTACAGATCAAGTCTTCCTCCACCTGCCTCTCGCAACTCTGTAGAGATCTCTCCGTCTACTTACTTTCCAAGTACTTTCATGGCCGGAGCGTCCTCATGCACTTGTTGCAAAGAGTTGTCCTCCGTTTGATTTCTTAGCTCGGGATGTACACGCCTTGGAGAAAATTTGGGGTACAGTATATCCAAGCCACCATTGTCAACGAAGCATCAACACTTCCGCAAATAACATGTAAGTATTACATTACGTAGTATGAATTGGAATAACTTTTAAAAATAACACCCTACTTATAATTTTCTGAATTTGAATTGTAATTTTCTGAACTCGAAATGAAAATTCTGAATTTGAATTGTAATTTTCTGAATTTAAATTCGAATTTCTGAACTTAAATTGGATTTTTCTGAACTCGAATTGTAATTTTCTGAACTTAAACTGGAAAAGGTGTAGAAGAGAGGTTCTTTGTGATTCATTATTTTGTGGCTTTCAAATTGATTTCAAAGATTATCGTTCTTGGCAAAAAAAATCAGCTGCTCAAATTATAATTTTTTTTCTATGGTAGCATGGGAATTAGGTTAGGTTAGGTGGAACTGGCCGGTTGGTGAGGATCTCACATAGACTTAATGAGTCTGTAGTGTTACCAAAAGTTTGTTTACCGACCAAACGGAAAAACTCGTATCATAAAACAATGAACTTTGTTATAAACTATCCGTCCTCTTGGCAAATACTAGAAGCTTTGTAGGACCTATGCCACTTGCTGCTTTTTGATCTGACAGCCGTATCACTCCTAAGAGCTGGAGTGGTAAATAAATTTTCTTAAATCTTTGTAATAAACTTGCTTTATGTTAGGAGAGAACAGTCAGTAAATTGCAAAAATATAGTTCCGAACATGTCTGAAATTCTCCGAAGACTCGAGTGCGCCAAAACTGCAACACCTTCATCAAGAAATATCTCGCATTCCACAGTGTGCCGTAGTAACTCCCGTATTCATTATTTGCCACTTACCATCGAGCATCCTACGCGATAGCTTACACTTATTGGAAGCCTCAAAGTGGATAATGTAGTCCTTCAATAGTTTTTCCCCACACAGCTCACAAATTCGAGTGTCGATAGGAATACTTTCTGTGCTGCAAATTATTTTATCCATTTACCTAACAAGGCCCAACAAAGTAAGCAAACGCGCAATTTGGAGACAAGGTGTTGGTTTTGTGGTGGGAATTAAACTTCGCCACCATTTACTGTGGTTCACTGCTGGGAACGAACGTCTTGCGATCCTCATGAAGGCGAAGCTTTTATGTATGCGTTTATGTGCTCTTACGCAACAATAGACGATACGAACGACAAGGATAAGGACTCGTTATATGAGAAACTAGAAATGACATACGATAACTGCTCCGTCATGATATTAAAACCATGGTGGGCGAATTCAACGCCAGGGTGGGCAAAGAAGGGATATTTGGCCCTACTGGAGAAAATTTTGCCTACAAGATTTATCTTCTCAAAATGCATTGAGGCTGATTGACTTCGCTGCGGCTCGAAATATGATCATTTTTCGGTAACAGGTTCCAACATAAAATGATGCATCAAGCTACTTGGCGGTCTTATGATCGAAGAACACGAAACCAAATCGATCGCATCGTGATCGACGGTAGACTTAGCTCTAGTGTCCCGAATGTGCGCACTCTACGAGGTCCAAATTTCGAGTCGGACCAGCTCGTCACGAAGCATACATTATTACACTCGGTTCTTAGATATGTTAACTGAGAGCAATCTTGGACCCGACAATTTGGGTTAGCAGTGGGGCCATATTTCACTCTTATTACGTACCGCCGCTGCTGAGACTATAGGTTTCCAGCCGGCCCGCAAAAATAACTAAGGTATTCCATATCAAAACGTAATAAGTACATATACAATTTTTTCGAATTTTGATGTAACCACATTCTAATTTACAATAGCTTCCAGACTGTTAATAAAAACTAAAAGAATAATTGGTCTTACTTACTTAAAACTGTACTAAAAATATGGATTTGTAATGACACCTTACATTTTTTGATAGCGTTTTCTCAATTTTCTCGAAAGTGTTCGATTGTAATTATTGCGTTTTGATTTGGAGCTTCTCAACTGGTACAGTAAGGAAAAAATGGCGATGCCTATAGAGCCATGCTGCGGACGGAGGGAAGACGTATCTTTAGAAGGAAAATCGTGAGGCAGAACGGACTGAGTGCGAGGAGCCTCAGATGCTCGCTGATAGGAATAATGCCCGAAGATTCTGACCAGCGCAGACTCCTGATGGAATTACATGGGCGACCTGTTAAATAGAGGAAGCACCTCTCCCAGTTGCTAGCTAGCTAGAGAAATAAAGAATCCGATACCCTAATATCGCGTGTAAGGTTCTATCTTTCGTATTGTGCAAAAGACTGATGCCCAAAGTCAACGAACTGATGGGACCATATCAGTGCGACTTCAGACCTCTTGTATGACCCAGATCTTCACGATCCTAACGATAAGAGAAGCGACACACAACACCTGATTCTGAAAAAGATAATTCTAGCAGTAGAACTAAACCGTTATGGCATAATCTAACGGTTTAGCGCCAATTATGTTAGCAAGTAGGTAAGCCGATAAGCTCAAAATATGCTTACCAATTTTTGTAACATATTCAGCAAACTTTTGTGAGTACCCACTTACATAAATGTTAAAGCATTTGCCTGGTGTTTCAGTTATGAAATTAAAGCCTAATAACTTGTCGCACTTCAGCAAATATTTCCAGCAGCTTTGCAAGGATTTAATATTCTGTTTGCATACTTTGTTTGTAATATTCTTAGAACTAGTGCGACAAATTGACTAATATACTCTTTTTGAAATTCCCGTTGAAGGGTGAATGAATTGTAAAGCTGTGATTTTTTCAATGGACCATGCAAAGAAGTCTACTTCAAAAATACATATGTTTACATAACTATTATACAAAAAAGTCTGAAATTAGAGATGAGTGCGGGATTAAATACTGAATCCCGATAAAGCTTGTAAGTGAAACTTTTTCAAATCAGACGAAACTTTTTTTCAAGTTAAATTAAACTTTTTCAAGTCAAATGAAACTTGTTTCAAGTCACACTGGAACTTTTTTTTCAAGCTAAATTAAACTTTCTTCAAATGAAATGAAACTTTTTTCGAGTCAAACGAAACTTTTTTCAAGTTAAATCAAACTTTCTCCATATCAAATGAAACTTTTTTCAAGTCACACGAAACTTTCTTTCAAGTTAAATTAAGACTTCTTCATATAAAATCAAACTTTTTTCAAGTCAAACATTTTTAAGTCAAATGAAACTTTTTTCAAATCAAATGAACATCAAGTGGAACAAAACATATTTCAAATCAAACGAAACTTTTACAAGTCAAACCCTGTTAAGTCAAATAAAATTTTTTCAAGACAAACTAAACATTATTCAAATAAAATTAAACTTTTTTCAAGTTCAGTCAAATTAAATTTTTTTTTCAAACCAAAGCAAATTTTTCAGTCAAATGAAAGTTTTTCAAATTAAATGAAAATTGTTTCAAGTTAAATGAAACTTTTTTAAGTCAAGTGAAACTTTTTTCAAATTAAATGAAAGTCATTTGAAAAATTTTTAAATCAAATGGAACTTTTTCAAATCAAATAAAATTTTCTTCGAATCAAATGAAACTTTGTTAAGTCAAATGAAGCTTTTTTCAAATTAAATGAAACTCTTTTCAAGTCGAATAAAATTTTTTTCAAGTCAAACGTTTTTAAGTCAAATGAAATGAATTTTTTTTTCAAATGAAATGAAACTTTTTTTAAATAAAACGAAACATGCTTAAGTCAAATGAAACTTTTTTCAAATTAAATGAAACTCTTTTCAAGTCGAATAAAACTTTTTTCAAATCACACTAACCTTTTTTCAAGTCAAACGTTTTTAAGTCAAAGCAAATGAATTTTTTTTAAATCAAATGAAACTTTTTCAAATCAATTAAAACTTTCTTCAAATCAAATGAAACTTTTTTTAAGTCAAATGAAACTTTGTTCATTTCAAATAAAAATATTATAGCCTTTTGAGATCTACACCTGAAACGACAGTAGCCGCCCAACAAACCAATCACGCCTTTGTCTGTGATCCCCCTGTTCCCAAATGATTGTCATACCATGAGGAAGAGTGTAAATGCTAAGCCAGCATCCTAGAATTCATTTTAGAAGCAAATAAATCTTGTGTCAATATGTTTCAGTTTTTCTTCTATTTTCTTGGCATTCTGCTTCTAGTGAGCTAGCCATCATGTCGCTATTCTTTGTACTATACGTAACTTAGCCACTTGATTTAGTGGGAAATATCTTGCAACAAAATCTTTAAAACTAGTTTCTTCCAACCAGTTTGCAACATCAAGAAGAAGAAGCTTCCAACTGCAACTGGGCTTGCAAACTAGGGCTGGGCAAGTACTTGCACAGTATGACTGCAATAAATGTAGAAATAGTTACAAGGGCAAGGACCTTTGATAAGATTGTAAACAAGATAGTAAAACTTGCATGGTGGGATGTAAACATGTACATATGTATGTACTTTTGTGTATGAATATATATGTAATTGTAAAACTGCAGTCCTACAAGAAAACTTAATAACAAACCAACTCCCATCTTGGCCAACGTTTACCATATGGCAGTATGAACAGCTCAACGAAGGATGCAAAATTCCGAGAGTTGGAAGGCTTACTCAAAGTGCCTGAAAGACTGGCTATCCTATATTTAGCCTCCTAAAAGCTTAAGAAATTGACTCCAAATCCTAAATTTTTTGCGAATTAGCTATGGTGACGAAATTTACTAAAAAGGGGCAATGCCATGCCCATTTTCAATTTCTTGTGAGTTTGTTAACACACATTAAGGACGGAACACTGCAAAGAATGTTTTCCTCATGCCAGGCCCAGTCTTTTGAAAGCTGTGGTAGGTTAACAGGAAGGTCCCAAATGTATTGGCCGATTAAGTTCGCAGATATTATATGGACAAATTTGCTTTAAATTGATGGTGCAGCACACTCATAGGAGGACGATATAAACTATGCCAGAGTTGGATATGGGGGCTATATCAGATCTCATTTAAGGAATTTAACCATAGGTAGCGATACCGAATGATTCGCAATAAGGGGGCAATCGAATGCCCCAGAGAACTTGGATAGGGACAAATAGAAGATAAAAACATATAAAACGTATCCTTGGGATCAAAATTGCGTATAGAGCGCTACTTGTACCCTTTTTTCCCAGCCGGATGGCACAGAAATCAACCTACGGACGATGCAGAAGAAAGATTTTGGGCCTCTTACTACGTAAAATAAAAAGCTTATAAAGAATCACCGGAAGATCGTGACAAGGATCAAAGCAAGCTGAAGGCTAAAAGTAGTCACCACATTATCAGGGCGGAGATGCTTATGCATCAACTATGTCTGGATCCACCAGGGCTCAAAGCAGTCAAAACCACATGCAAATTTCGGCGACTCTTATGAAGCTAATCGGGCTGATGTTCGAAGATGACAGCGAGGGTTTGACTGGTAAAAGACGATAAGTTCAAAAGTGGCGGTCACAAGAAACCGCGGGATTTCTAAACGGAAGCGATCCGCGGCCACAACTAGTCTTAATACGATTTAATCGGGGATTGCCCGTTTTGCTTTTTTTTTAAATGTGTGAAAACATTTATTTGAAGCAATTTTTAATTTATTTAGTAGTTTGGGAAAATTTAAACAGCGTGACATCAGGACGGACAAGGCGACAGCTGTTTCGATTATACCTTGTAAATCTCTTCAAAGCCTTTTCTTCCGGGAGTGGGAGTCGAACCCGCACTCCTACGATAGTTGAAATGGTTACAAACGCATTCAGCTACGTCATGCCTTATTTGTTGTAAAGTTTTTCCCAATTGCCTTCTTTTGCATATTTTAATCTTTTACACATTGCATACTTCGTATCTGATCTTTCTAAGAGTTCTAAGAGAAGCGAGCGTAGTTCGAATCCTTCATTTTTGATCAAGCGCTACATCCTAAATTTACTACTGCAATCTGAAGTCTAAGGATGACCAGCTATACCGAATAAGCCATGTCGGACTATAAATTCAAACTAATCTCTTGGTTTTGCAGATATCCAAGTAAAATTTGGTATACCGAAACCGTTGACAATTTATCAATCCCGTCACGTTTACACCCTTAGTAGGGATCCTAAACTTGGAGTAATAACTGGGCACCGCCTTACTGGCAGGCAGAAGAAATGAATACCTTATCGTCGATGAGGTAGGAATTGTAAAGATGACGAAACGGAGAAAACGTTAGATCACTTCATCCGCACTTGTCGTGCGTCGTTAAGAGATGCCAAACAGCATTGCCTGGCGAGGCGCTGGATAGCGCTGTATGGAAGCTACCTTTCTGAATGATCTGCATCAAGTATGGAGTTGCATCAAAGACTTGTCAGCAATTATCAGGTCCTTGAAGTAGTTTTGGGAAGAGGGGTAATGGTTTACATTTATGATACCACAATTAATTATGATATCTATTAATACTGGACTATGTGTGCCTCCGAGTAAGCCTCCTAACCTCATCTTACCTATCACAGAAAACTGATCATTTGTTGGTTCTGTTCTTTTCGAATACAGCCGAAGAGATATTTCCTGTCGGATACGCATTGGGTACTAGCATCGTCAGATACTAGCCAGACTGTCGTATCTTTCCCAGTAAGTCGATTGACAATAAGACGTGAAAGTATCATATCCATTAGCAACTTGCGGCTTTCAAACTCTTGCAATCTATCCAATCCACAAACAAAATGTTCTTGGTTTAGGTCGAGTAGCCTCTGAGATGTAAAGATTTGAAAAAAAAAACACCTTTCCCAATAGGAGGGTGATGATCACGAACTCGATTCCAGATTATCCGGAAAACAACGCCGAAATCGTCGCGATATAGTCTTAATGAAGCCGAAAATAGTCTCGAAAGGTATCCTAGTTCCGCCTAAAGCCCGAAAACCATGTCGAAAATATACCGAAATGGTCCCTGAAAGGTTAGAAACTGTTCTGAATATTCTTGAAAATACCTCAAAGGCCATGTCGTAAACATCTGGATATAATCACGAAATGATTCAGAAACAGTCTAAAATGATCCAGAAACTGTTGCGGAAATAGACCCAAAAACATCTTGATATTTTGCGACAATTTTCTCAAAGTAGTCCCAAATGATTCCGAAACAGTCCTGAAGAAATTAAAAAAAAGGTCCCAAAATTGCTCTAAAATTATACCGACATTGTCAATAAAGGATCGAACCAGCAAAAATTATATCTTCGAACTGACTGTCCTTATCCGTAACACTCCCCATGACCTGCGAGGTGAGTTCTTGCGCTTACTTGAATCAGTTTTTACACGCTATTAAAGATCCGCTGCGCCCATAGATAAGCTACATTTTTTCTAGTACATTATTAATAATATTTTATGCCATTTTAATTGACTTAATAAAAAGTTATTATTCATTATAGGTAATTCATACCTTAATTGATCAAGACACACACACAAATACACAACTCACTCTTTTCGAGCCAACTCTCTTACCAAATTCTTCGTCAGCTGTAGCAATGCTTTTGCTATTTCCTGCCTGACAAGAATATCACTCAAAGTCACTTCTATGATTTTACCTGAATATAAAATTATGTTAAATATTTTGCATGCTGCACACGTGAGTTGACGTAAAACAAAAAAAAGTACCTTTTTTTGTTACCACTTGGCAACTACTCGACGTCATAATGTATGAGAAGTGATGTGAACGAGTAACGCCAACGTCAGACCGATCTTGCGGAATATTTATTATTTTTTTATTTATGTAGTTTTAATTTCAGATCAAAGCTGGAGCGTTTAGCCAAATCATGAGACGATTGACGGTACTCTAAGGTGATCATGTCATAATTCTTCAGAACTCGAAATTTGTCTGTTTGTATGATGTTTGGCCATAAGCTTATTAGACTCGCGTCCAGGCAGCGGCGCATCCAAACATTGAACTGTGAAAATAAATATTTATTCAAATGATTTTTTAAGTTGCCGTTCACAGATTTTTATGTTCATATACATATTATTTTAGGTACATAGGTGGGTATATATGTATGTATTTCTAAACACATGTTGACATTAGGGTCTGCCGTAACGCAAAAATTATATTTTGCCAATCAAAAAAAGTCTCAAAAATATCAAGTTAGTGAGGTCAGAACCATTTAACATTTCTAAAAAAGTTTTTTTGGAGAGTTTTGAACTCCATGGGTATTCTCCAAGACGATCTCCTAATTGAAAATCCGTTCCGTAGTGGATTTATCAAGCCTGAAGCCGTCTAATAAGCCCTTATCAGCTCGTTGATTAGGGGTTTCAATATTTCTAATATTTATAATATTTATGCAACAATATAGCTGTCCAAAACCATATTAGAACCTTTTTTTTTTTTTTTTTTTTGCGGGGAGGCTGAAAAATGCCTAATGCACCATAATTGCAGCAACCGTGTGTCCGTAGACTAAAAAACAGCCCCGTTCTGGAACCGTCGCCCACCCCGGCACCACTTTCGCATTACTTCAGGGTGGCGTTCCATATTTCTCATTTTTTAAGAGCCTACTGTTGTCCCTGCGTCCAGGTTCCCGCTATTTGCTCTGAGTGTCCATTTAATCACCACTGCTTCGCATGCGCATTTCTCTGCGCTCCCTCTCAACATCCATCAGGCGTGTCATTACTATAAATGCCATTTTGCTCACTGCAGTCCAGCATTCTTTCCTGCTGCACATATGTGAAACTAAATTTCTCGTGGTAGGTTCCTCCCCAAAGACTCCATGCAAGGTGAGTCTTTCTTCGTGGAAACGGGGGCAATAGAACATGACGTGTTCTGCGTTTTCTAACTCTGTGGTACACATTGGGCAATGAGGATCTTCCTCTATCCTACGCTTCCATAAATACTCTTTGAAACCGCCATGTCCACTCATTATTTGCGTGAGATGGTAGTTCAGTTCGCCGTGCTTCCGCTCATTCCATTGAGCTACGTTCCAAACTAGTGTGAAAGTCCAACGCCCTTTACTCGAGGCCTCCCACCGTTCTTGCCACTTAGCTATTGTTTGTGTCCTTGCTCTTTTCTTGTCTTCTTCAGATGGTCGCTCGATATTAGTGTTATACAGATCGGCCATTTCGCTTGCCAGTAAGTCCACTGGGATTTTCCGGGTTAGAACCAGGATCGCGTCGTCGGACACCGTCCGATAAGCACTTGCTATTCTTAAAGAAGCAAGTCGGTACGCTGCTAATATATATTTTTGATGGGTCTGTTTAGATCCATACCACACTGGTGCTGCGTATAGTATTATTGAGCTGGTTACTGTGGACAATAGCTGACGTATAGCTTCGCTCGGACCACCAATGTTAGGCATTATTCGCATAAGTGATCCATTAACTTTGGTAATTTTCTCCCCCACCGCTCTGAAGTGCTCTTTGAAAGTTAACTTAGAGTCAATGTGCACTCCTAAGTATTTTAAGGAATCCTTTGAGGTGATTTGATGATTGTATTGTATTGTATTGTATTTTATTAAACATTTTCCAGATGCATACTTATTAACCTAAGATTACAATATTACATTAAATAATTTCAAATTACTATGCAGCATAGGAAAAGTATATGGCATTTTTTATATTAAAGTTTAACATAGTTCTAAATGCCAGTCCTAGCTTTGGTATATTGTTTTGTGTGGGGTGTACAAAAATAAAAATTGCATAAAGAGTTTAAGTTATACATTAAATTAAATCATCAAAGATATGAAAGAGAATCAATACTAAATATTTGCAGCTTCCTAAGGTATGTACGGTTTATAGGGTCATCCTCAGCATCGTTTCTAATTCAAAGTGATTATAACCAAAAAGATACAGCTTAACTTCTTTTTTAAATAAGTTGACATTTCTTATTACCTGTACAGTGGCAGGAAGGGAGTTGAAAAATTTGCATGACGTGTATGTGTAAAAACTTCTAAAGTGCGACGTCCTAGTATGCGGAATTTGTACCATCGGAAGTAGATTTCTTCGTAAGTTGTAGACTTCCGAAGGAAAGCTTTCCAGGTAGCCACACCGTATAAAGAATGTTTTTAAAACTTTGTAAAGATAGAGATGTCGACACGGAAATATATCTAGTTTCCTAAAATATAGCATTGAGTGAGACCTATAGTTTGCACTACAGATTCGCCTTATAATCCCCTTTTGAATTGTTACCACTGCTGACAGCTTATTAGCCGAAGCGCCGCCCCAGCATGTGATACCATATTGCAGTTTAGATTGAAATATTCCGTAGTAAACTGTTTTTAAAGTGGATATTGAACATAACTTTTTCAGACGATAAAAGTGACGAGTGGTATATAGAAAGTATTTTTTTAGTGCATTAATGTGCTCAGACCAACTCAAGCGGTTGTCTATTATAATTCCTAGGTACTTGAAATTCTCAACAACTTCAACCCTAAAGCAGCTCTCACTACAGTTTCTATTACAATCAAAAGATCTCATCGCGTCACTTTGAGTGCACGATATATGGTGCATGTTAAAGCGAGAGCACACTGCGGAGTGAAATATGACATCATAACTTGGTTGTTCTTTGAGAACATGACTGAAATACATAAGTCTAGTTTTACTACTTACAATCAGTTTGTGTGAAGCGAACCAGGTTCGTAACAAATGTATATCATGGTTAATGTCACATATTAATTCAAAGTAATTCGGTGTACTGTACGCAATTGCAAGATCGTCTGCAAAGGCAGTGGCCTTGCCTCTCAATGGAAGCTTAAATATTGAATTAATATAGACCAAGAACAATATTGGACCAAGAACTGAGCCTTGGGGAACACCCAGATTAACAAGCTGTAATCTACTGTAGCTACATTCTACTTTAACTTTTTGTGTTCTGCCCGATATATACGATTTAAGCCACTTATGCATAACACCGCGGAATCCTGCACTATATAGTTTATCCAATAGTACACCCCTATCGACCATATCAAAAGCTTTTGTTATGTCCACAAAGAGACCAGCACAACTTCTTTTTTCATCCAGAGCTTTGTAGACGTTGGTGCAAAAATCTAGCAAAGCGTCTTCTGTTGAAAGGTCAGAACGAAAGCCAAACTGCATGGAGCTAAAAAAGCTCGCTTTATTTAGAAAATTAACAATTCTGGTTTTAACAGCCTTTTCAAAAACTTTAGATATGTCCGAGAGTAGTGAAATAGGTCTGTAATTATTAACATCTTTTTTATCCCCTTTTTTCAAGATCGGAATTACAATCGCACATTTCAAACCATCGGGAAAAATACCCTGAGTAATGCTGGTGTTGAATAAGTATATCAGTATATCAACCACATTAAAATATATCTTTTTTAAAATTAAATTGGAAATACCATCCTCACCGCATGAACTAGAGTTTTTTAAGGTTTTTATAATGCTTATAATTTCGAAACCTGTGATAGGGTCAAAAAAGAAGCTATTTCGAGCATCTTGGCCCGATGGTAAATGGGTCGCAAACCGACAATTGCAGTTAGTTAATACTGTGTTCCCAACCGTTGTAAAGTGCGTGTTAAGTTTATTAGCTACTTCCACAGCATCCGTAATCGACTGACTCCCAGCTTGTAATGCTATTCGCTCATTATCTTTTTCACCGTTTCGATTAAGAAGATTATTGACAACTTCCCATTCTTTCCTAATATTACCAAGTGCTGAATTAAACTTGTTTCGAAAGAAGTTTTCCCGCGTCAGTCGTATGGCCTTATTGGTGCTATTACTTATTTTGTTGTATCTAGTGCGGAGCCTTCTATTACTAGGATACTTAGCACACTTTTTTCTTAGTTGGTTTTTGAGCTTTATTTTCTGTAGGAGATCCCGAGTAATCCAAGGCTTAAGTCTCACATTTTTTTTACGATCATTTACAGTATACGAAGAGTTGAGAATGTGCGCGTTTAAGGTATCTAAAAATATGTAAAAAGCTACTGATATGTCATTTTCAGCGAGGACATTCGACCAACTTTCGAAACATAGCTTATGGTTCAGCATAGGGAAATTAACTTTGGTATATGATTTCTGAACGCGATTTGCTTTTGGTTTGTCGAAAACAATTCCAAATATTTGCAAACCCGTCATCGTGTGATCAGTTACTTGCAAGTCAATGTTAAAACTATTACAATATCTATATGGTACGGCATTAAAGCGGCAAAAAATATGATCAATACACGTACCCGAACTTAAGCGCGTCGGCTCATTAATATAGGAAGTATAACCATTTCCAGCCATCAAGGCCAAATAATCGTCAGTTGTATTACAGTGATGCAAAAGGTCTAAATTAAAATCACCCAGTATGAAAAAGTTTGTAGTTTCTTCACACAGCACGAAACTGGAGTATTCTTGAATAAATACAGAAATAGGAACAGATTGTAGTCTGTATACCCCTAGGAAAACAAATTGTTCGCCTTTTATATTAAGAGAAAGTTGTAGCATATCAGCACTGTAAAGATTTTTACTTACTGAGATACACTCATAAGTATCGCGCACAAAGGCTCCAACACCTCCCGCACTGTATCTATCATTCGCATTGGCATAAAAATTGAAATGAGGTATGCTGTAGTCACTTACTTCATAAGAATATATCCAAATTTCCGTTAAAAATATAATATCTGGTAGGCAACCTAATGCATCGATATGACTTAAAAATAAATCAAAATTCTGCCTAAGGCTACGTATATTCTGATGCACAACTTTTATATCGTTAGAACCTACTGAGGGCGCTTTATGAAAAAAATTTTTGCTAGCGATGATTGGGTTATCATCAATCAGAACGTCAACAAACATCGAAGAAAAATAAATGAAGAAAAAAAGAACAAAGAGTATAGCTACAGAGTAGCTAATCAACAATAAATTTTATGTCTTCAAAAGTTCTGATGTTGATAACCCTCTCATTTTCTGCTCTTTTTAATAGGAAGCTCGATTTCCCTAACCATAAATATTTGTAGTGTTTCTCTTTCTTTAATTTATATGCTGCCGTAAACAAAGCTCGATTAAAACCCGTGAGTGCATCATTAATATATATTTTGTTATTGCTAGTTCCATCAAACATTCGCGCTGTCAGCTTACGTGCTTTTGTTTTTCTCGCTGCCATAACTCTCTTCTTGGTATCAGTTGAGGAGAAATGCACGCGTATAACACTGCGGGTGAGCGAAGCGTCATTTTTTTGCTTTATGCTTCTTACTACGCATTTTTCAATCTCAGATGGTGTTACTGAGATTCCCAAAGTGTCCACGATTTTCTGCATACATTCTTCCGCATTGTTGCTGTGTTCTTGTGGAATGCCAGCAATTTCAATCACGTTGTTAAGGTCTCTCTGGTCTCTCCAGTTAAGCTTGCTCTCTAACGTAGTCACCTTTTCTTTTAATGCTTTGTTTTCATCAGCAAGCATACTCAGTGTGCTAAGCATTTCAGAGTTAACACTTCTGAGGGCAACTATCTCTTCATATAGCAGCTGACGAGTTATTGGCTTTTTGCTGCTATTCGGTAATCCGCAAGGTTGTTGACTCGTAGATGCCTGAATTTGACTCTTTATTTGATTGTTACCTTTATTTTTCATGCTAATCGTATTGGCATGTGTGTCCCCGACAGTTAAGACTAACTCGTTCGCCGACCGTTTGGAGCTTACTAATAACACTTCCGTCTTTTGGCTAGCCAACTCCAGTCCTGTATTGGTCAGCCATTCCTTTATTCTTGCTACGGCGTCATTACATAATGCTTGAAGCAGGTCCAGTTTCTTGGCCACTACTACCACTGCAATATCATCAGCATATCCCACAATTTGCGTGTTTTCTGGTAGATCAATCTTTAGCACCCCGTCATACATTACATTCCAAAGCGTTGGACCGAGAACAGATCCCTGTGGGACGCCTCCTGTGATTTTGTACTCTTTAGCTCCTTGATCCGTGTCAAAAAGAAGTACTCTGTCTTTAAGATAGCTACCTATAATTCTGCGTAAGTAAGCTGGAGTGCCGAAGCTTTGCAGCGCTGCCATTATCTGCATCCAGTTCGCAGTGTTAAAAGCATTCTTGATGTCCAACATAATCAGTGCACAGAACTTCCTTTTATTTTGGCCTCCAGAGATAGCTTCTCTAGCTATATTGACGACTGTTTGTATTGCATCTACGGTGGATCTTGATTTGCGAAATCCATATTGTCTATTCGATAAGCCACCTGGTCTTTCTAGAGTCAGCTGTAGGCGCTCACTAATTATACGCTCGAAAATCTTCCCTAGGGAATCCAGCATACAAAGTGGCCTATATGAGGATGGTTGGTCCGGCTGTTTACCACGTTTCAGCAATAGGACAAGTCTTTGTCGTTTCCACGGGCGAGGGAACACGCCTTCTTGCATACAGGCATTAAAAAGATCAGTAAATAATGTAGCCCTAGTTGTAATCGCGGCTTTAAGGGCTATGTTTGGTACTTCGTCGGGTCCTGGGGATTTGTTATCAGCAACTCTTTTTGCAGCGTCCAGCACCTCTTGCTCTGTAATTTGCGGAATTTCCGTACTTTCTAGATCCTCGCTTGGATAAGTCCAGCGATCTTGCGCCGGGAAAAGTGTTTCAACAATAATATTCATCAGTATCGGGCACGTAGGTTGCTGTGATATCGGTCCTTTAACTTTGGCCATCACAGTTCTGCAGGCTGATCCCCAAGGATCTAGGTCGACATTATCCAGCAGGTCCCATATTAGAACCTCTATAACTTCCTTGATTCCATAGCAGTCGCTGGCAGCCTTGTTTCAGCTTTTGTGCATTTCTTGTGCGACAGTGATGACCACATATGCTCTCACGAGACTATAAACAAGCTGAGCTGATAGTTGACGCAGAGCGCAGTGACTGATGCACAGATGTTATACCTCTCACTTTTCCCAAAAAATTTCCAACTCTCACTTCAAACATGCTTCGGAAAATACATAGTTACTTAAGCAAGGTGAGCAGACTCGCGGCCGCTGTGGTGTGGTTTTAGCGTGCTCCGTCTACCACACCGAACATCCTGGCTTCATGCCCTGGACAAAGCAACATCGGAAATTTATAAAAAAAAAGTTCAATTAGAAAAAGCTTTTCTAAGTGGGGTCGCCCCTCGGCAGTGATTTGGCAAACACTCCGAGTGTATTTCTGCCATGAAAAGCTTCGCAGTGAAATTTCAACCGCTTAGCAGATGCCGTTCGGAGTCGCCATAGAACATGTAGGCAGAGCACGACCCAAATTGGAAAAGAACCTCGGCCTAAAATCTTTTCAGAAGTTATCGCGCCTTGCATTTATTTTATAAGGTCAGCATATTCAAAGGTTCAAGCGGACAAAATAATTGCTCCCACAATTAACATAAACTTTCGGAATACATCTGCAACAAAAATTCACGTTGAGGCATGCCCCTATATCCCCTCATCTACCTCTGGGTCACTCCGGTGAAAAAGGTATCTTAGGTAATCAGTTTATTCACACATTTTGTGCTTCCAATGAGACCTGTCCTACCCGTCACAAGCTAAAAAGAATTTTTGTTTTTACTTTGTAAAATAGACGAGCATAATTCATAAAAATATCGTTTCTCAGTGTTTTCCTTAAAAAGATATGGTACATCAAATTCTAGCAAGATTTTTTTTTAGTTTTTCTGAGAGTGGGAAATTAGATCATTTACTGGCGTAGGTGGGTGGTTTTATCCTCCTTCATGTCACCTTTAGAAATGATAACTGAAACTTCTAAAATTACTAGTTAAAGAAAAATTAACTAAAGCCTAAGTCAAAGAGGAATCAAAATGTCAAACCCGTCACATTGGATTGCCTCCAATTATTTTTCTTAGTAGGTAAACGCCTCCTCTTACTCTCAATGTTCCTTTAATTTGCGTTCCTTTTCTTCTATCTTCGATCTATTTTGGTCTTCTCCCTCTTTACCTGTTTCTCTTCTTTCTTCGCCTATCTCTCACTTAGTTTTCCTATTCTCTTCAGCCTATTTCTTTTCATCTTGCATTCCACCTTTAACTCCATCCACCCCTCACTTTCTGGCTTCATACTCTGGACCATCCCGTTCTCCTACTCCATTCTTCCTCCATTTCACCTTATCCAACCCCATTCCTTTGGATTACTCTTTCATGCCTTCTTTTTTTTTATCACAATTTCTCCTTCCTCTTTTTCTTCCTGTAGCAATGCTTAGCCCCATGCAATAGGCACTCACGAATACCCCTTGATCTCCTCGAACGGAAGTCAAAGAAGTTTCAAGAGGATTCGACCAAAGATACATGTTTATTAGAGACGTTTTTCTCGCGTGGTTGGTGTCATATGGGGACATATTACACGCAGGTTATATACAACGTGTATCGCGATTGATTTTGTATAAATAAGAGATTATCCTACTACAATATCTAGTTCGAAGTTGTGCCAGAGTTACGCGTGTTTTCCTATGATGTCTGCTGTTCCCCACTGCGAGCTTCGTGTATTGAACGCGGTGCACCTGATATAAGATTTACCGGCCTTTAGATGAGGCCAAAGGCTTGCTTATGCTTTTTTGTTCCTCTTCCTACTCTCTGTCTTCTCTTCTCTACCTTTTCACTCCCCTCAGCTCCATCAATTTTCCCATTTCATAATCTGGTCCTTCTCCTATCATACTTCCTTTTATTTCCTTTTCCACTTTCTTCCTTTACCCTTCCTCCTTCTCTTTTGCGTGCTACTTCTTCCCATTTCTCTTCATTTCTTAAAATTTTCTTTTCTAAATTTCCTTCCCCTTGGCCTTTCCTTTCAATTTTCCTCTCTTTATGCAATTGATCTTCTTCTACTTCTCTCCCTTCCGCGCTATTTCATCTCCCGCATCTCTTCTCCAGTTCCTTTTCCTTTTTTCTCCATCTTGTTCGCATGTAGGTTAACAAGTATTGCATATATAGTCCCCCACTTTCTCAAAATTGCATAGTTATTTATCTTTAAGATATACGCCCCCAATTCTGTCGAAATGAAGGTCTTTCATTTGAGAAGGTTTCTTTTTCCCTATTCACTCGCTTTACCTTACATCTTTCCCTCGCATCATTGTCTTCATTTTTGTTTTGTTTACACCTGCCCTTCCCTCTCTAATTAATCTTCCTTAGTTGGTTTGTATCCCGAGTAGGGCGTGTCACCGCCTATTTTGCTGGAACTGCATACCAATTTATTTTAAAAGTTGTGAATATTTTATTAAAAACAAGTCTGAAGCAATTACGGAAAACGAACTACATAAATAACGGACAACCTCATGAATATGTAAACAAAAAATATGTTCAACCATGAGATTTGGTATTTGTGGCTTTTTTGGTATTAAAAGTTTTAGCATATTGGGGGTTGGGGTTTACCTGGCCTCACTCGATAAAAGATATTGACATTTGCTTTTTTTACTTTTTTCTGTCCGTCCACAAATTGTTTTTATGTTTTTTATCCAACTACGAGCATATTTAAGTTTCTTTATAATTAGACATCAGTCCGACTAAGATTTGACCAGAGAGTTAAAGCATCTCAATAAACAAATTTCATTAGTAAAATACTTTTGTTTATGATACAATAACAACAAATTGGCATAATTATCTGGTCAAGGTTTAAATAAGATTTGAGAAAGCAAGCTTTTAACCCATTTATGACTAACTAATCCTTTTAATTAAGTTTAATGGACGTGGTTTTCAAAGCTTATTCGTTTTTAATTTAGTGCAGTTATTGTATAAATAAATTTATCGAATAACAATAAAATCACTTTTTTTAACTAATTGCGTTTCCAGTTTGAATGCAATTACTGGGAAAAGCCAATAATAGTGGATTAAATAAGTAAAATTATTTCTAAGCTAGGTTGGAAGCAAATATATACCCAGCTGCAGTTTAGAATTGACATGAAAAAAAATTTGATTTTGCATCATCTATATATTAATACGCTAACAAAATTTCCATATAATCAATTGGCAGGCTGTTTCGCATACTTAGCATACGTAAAATCATATAAAAGTTATATGAGTCGATTCGTATTGAACAGCAGCAGTGCATAGGCCTATTTTTGTTAACAAATATTACTCTATTTGTTTATAATTAATAGAAAAAGTCTTTTCTAAATTCGAAAATCTGTGCAACTATCGAAATTGCCATCTGTAGGACGCATTATGTATGCATTTTTGTTCTTCCCCTCATTCCCTAGCGAATAATCGTATTAAACTCGTAGATATGTGAACCTTGGCTTCAAGAAGTCGATTTGGATTTTCGACTTATAACAGAAATTAGCATTTTACTTTGAACTTGCATTTTAACTAAATGCTAAAGACAGCAACTTTTTCTGATCTAGGTGGGAGTAAGGTAATCATTCAGTCCCGCTATATTTATAACACTTACAACACTATTGCTTCCAAAATAGCTCGCGATTCTTTTCTTCCTTTTGTCAATTAGAAACTTCAAGGGATCCCAAAACCTTTTTCTTTTTCAGTGGCCAATACGTGGGTGGAAAGCCTGCCATCACCGATATCCAGAAAAAGTCGCTAAACTTGTATGCGAGCCCTATGGAGATTGCAAAGGGAAAATAAATGAAAGGAAAGAAATGAAAGGAAGGGTAAGGAAAGGAAAAGAAATGAAAGGAAGGGTAAGGAAAGGAAAGTAGAAAAAAACAAGTAAGGAAGTCTAAGTTCGGGTGAAACCGAACATTACATACCCAGCTATATACTTGAAATGCTGGTTTTCTTTGTTTTGTGTGCTTATTAGTGTTACAAAGCTGCGTTATAACAAATATACATATGGTTCTATTCTGAACTAATTTTTCTTCGAGTTATGGCTCCCGAAATATAGAGAATTGGTCATAAAAGGGCGTTGCCACGCCCATTTTTATACCTTTCATGAAAATAAAATGGTATATTAATTTCGTCACGAAACCCAAAATTGTAAGTCCTTAAAGGAAAATAGATAGACCCACCATTAAGTATACCGAAATAATCAGGTTGAAGAGCTGAGTTGATTTAGCCATGTCCGCCTGTCCGTCTGTATGCAAACTAGTCCCTCAATTTTTGAGATATATTGATAAAATTTGGTGAGCGGGTGTATTTGAGTGTCCGATTAGACATTTGTCGGAACCGGCCGGATCGGACAACTATGGTATATATCCTCCATACAACCGATTTTTCAGAAAAAGAGGATTTTTGCAATATCTTACTCAATTTAACAGATTGAAGCTTCAAACTTCACCGTATACTTTCGTATATTGCACATATTGTTGCCTGAAAAAATTGATGAGATCGGTCGTATATATAGTATATATCCCCCACAACCGATTGTTCAGATAAGAAACTTTTCGTAATTACTGCCCTATTTTAAGAGCTAGAGGCTTCAAATTTCAACGAATGCTTACGTATATAGCATATATTGTTGTCTGAAAAGATCATACACATCGGTGGTATATATAGTATATATATATAGTATATATATATATTTTCGCAATTTTAGCCACATTTTAACAGCTATAAGCTTCAAATTTCACCGATTGCTTACGTATATAGAATATATTGTTGCGTCAAAAAATCATAGAGATCGGTGATATATATAATATATATATGATGGTATATATAGTATATATATATAGGTGGTATATATAGTATATATATATAGTATATATATATTTTTTTGCGATTTTGGCCCCATTTTAACAGCTAGAAGCTTCAAATTTCACCAAATGCTTACGTATATAGCATATATTTTTATCTGAAAAAATCATAGAGATCGGTGGTATATATATTATATACTTCATATAAACTGTCATTTTTGCCCCTTTTTTACGGCTAGAAGCTTCAAAATTCATAACATTTCATCAAATAGTTACGTTTACGTCATATATTGTTGAAATACATACGTGATTCGTAGTCATAGTTTTTACACGCAGACCACAAAAAACCTGAAACTTTGCATCCTCACACAAAGTACCTACCTATTTTTATACCTTTCATGAAAACGAAATGGTATATTAATTTCGTCACGAAACCCAAAATTGTAAGTCCTTAAAGGAAAACAGATAGACCCACCATTAAGTATACCGAAATAATCAGGTTGAAGAGCTGAGTTGATTTAGCCATGTCCGCCTGTCCGTCTGTCTGTTTGTATGCAAACTAGTCCCTCAATTTTTGAGATATATTGATAAAATTTGGTGAGCGGGTGTATTTGAGTGTCCGATTAGACATTTGTCGGAACCGGCCGGATCGGACCACTATAGCATATATCCTCCATACAACCGATTTTTCAGAAAAAGAGGATTTTTGTAATATCTTACTCAATTAACAGATTGAAGCTTCAAACTTCACTAAATACTTTCGTATATTGCACATATTGTTGCCTGAAAAAATTGATGAGATCGGTCGTATATATAGTATATATCCCCCACAACCGATTGTTCAGATAAGAAACTTTTCGTAATTACTGCCCTATTTTAAGAGCTAGAGGCTTCAAATTTCAACGAATGCTTACGTATATAGCATATATTGTTGTCTGAAAAGATCATACACATCGGTGGTATATATAGTATATATATATAGTATATATATATATTTTCGCAATTTTAGCCACATTTTAACAGCTATAAGCTTCAAATTTCACCGATTGCTTACGTATATAGAATATATTGTTGCGTCAAAAAATCATAGAGATCGGTGATATATATAATATATATATGATGGTATATATAGTATATATATATAGGTGGTATATATAGTATATATATATAGTATATATATATTTTTTTGCGATTTTGGCCCCATTTTAACAGCTAGAAGCTTCAAATTTCACCAAATGCTTACATATATAGCATATATTTTTATCTGAAAAAATCATAGAGATCGGTGGTATATATATTATATACTTCATACAAACTGTCATTTTTGCCCCTTTTTTACGGCTAGAAGCTTCAAAATTCATAACATTTCATCAAATAGTTACGTTTACGTCATATATTGTTGAAATACATACGTGATTCGTAGTCATAGTTTTTACACGCAGACCACAAAAAACCTGAAACTTTGCATCCTCACACAAAGTACCTACCTATTTTTATACCTTTCATGAAAACGAAATGGTATATTAATTTCGTCACGAAACCCAAAATTGTAAGTCCTTAAGGGAAAATAGATAGACCCACCATTAAGTATACCGAAATAATCAGGTTGAAGAGCTGAGTTTATTTAGCCATGTCCGCCTGTCCGTCTGTCTGTTTGTATGCAAACTAGTCCCTCAATTTTTGAGATATCTTGATAAAATTTGGTGAGCGGGTGTATTTGAGTGTCCGATTAGACATTTGTCGGAACCGGCCGGATCGGACCACTATAGCATATATCCTCCATACAACCGATTTTTCAGAAAAAGAGGATTTTTGTAATATCTTACTCAATTTAACAGATTGAAGCTTCAAACTTCACTAAATACTTTCGTATATTGCACATATTGTTGCCTGAAAAAATTGATGAGATCGGTCGTATATATAGTATATATCTCATACAACCGGTTGTTCAGATAAGAAACTTTGCGCAATGCTTACGTATATAGCATATATTTTTGTCTAAAAAAATCATAGAGATCGGTGGTACATATATTATATACTTCATATAAACTGTCATTTTTGCCCCTTTTTTACGGCTAGAAGCTTCAAAATTCATCAAATTTCATCAAATAATTACGTTTACGTCATATATTTTTAAAATACGTGATTCGTAGTCATAGTTTTTACCTTCAGACCACAAAAAACGTGAAGCTTTGCATCCTCACACAAAGTATCTACCCATTTTTTATTTTATATTTATCTTAAAAATCGTTTAGGTATGTAGATCTGTTCACTATATATTTCTTATCTTATACATCCGATTTTTCGGAGATTACGAATGGGATAAGATTATTGTTCAGCCCCATTCATGAAAGGTATGAAGTCTTCGGCACAGCCGAAGACAGTCCCGTCCTTACTTGTTTTAAATTTGAAGTTTTTCCTATTTATTGTTTTAAATCCACTTGGGAAATGCAATACCATTGATATAAAGCTTTTTTTTGCAAAGATATAGATTATTTTATTCATCCACGACCCTTTTAAAAATCTTTTATATAAAAGTGGGCGTGGTCCTTAACCGATTTCGTTAATTTTTCTACAAAGCATTTCTTTTAGTAAAGGGAACCTCTCTGCCGAACTTTGTTACGATGGGTTTAACGATTTTTGATTTATGATTAATAACATTTGTAAAATTGATTTTATCGCAAGTGGAGGTGTCACGCCCATTTAAAAGTTTTTAAGAGTCTCAATATCAGTTCACACGTCGGATTTCAACATTCTAGGTGTATTATTTACTAAATAATCAGGTTTTTTGTGTTTTCCAAAATGTTATATATATAAAAAGTAGGCGTGGTTATCACCCGATTTCGCTCATTTTCAATACCAATCTATTCTGGGTCCAGATAAGCTCGTGTACCAAGTTTGGTGAAGATATCCCCGTATTTACTCAAGTTATCGTGTTAACGGACAGACGGACGGACGGACGGACATGGCTCAATCAATTTTTTTTCGATACTGATGATTTTGATTTTTGATTGTATGCAAAAAATTTCAAATATTTCATACACAAAATCATAATCTCTAAACTCTTCTGTATTCGATACCATTGACAGAATGAAGTACTCACAATTTCAACCACCTCCACTGCTTCTTGCTTCTGTCTTTTAGGCGGAAATTGTAGCCCTGAAGATAGCAGCAGCGATTCTCCCGGAATCGGGAGAAAAACAAACAACGTGAAGACATTTAATACAAGCGAACATACCACAGTGCGGCGGTGTTGTGCGTTACATTCTACACTTCAGCAAAATGGATACTTCATGTCAATCTTATAAGCACAATGAATTATATAAGCATGTTCTAAAAATAGATCCACTTAATAGAGAAGGCAAACAAATAAAATAGCGTAAAATTTAATTAAACGCAACTCCCCCACCATTTCAACATCAACGCTACCCTGCATACTTCAACACGGCGTTAATGATAAATACCAGGACATGTGTGGGTAAGATCATTCCACACTCAGCCCCCACTTTTCGCCCTAATCCCGCTCATGCGCATGCGCAACCAACATGTACAACGAAAGACATATTCTTGCCTAATTGAAATCGCATACGAAAATAACTTGAAGGGCAAATAAACTGAGGGTGCAGACTGCCTTTACTTTTGATTTACTCCACACAGCGTCGCCTTCAACTTTGCAGTGCTGTGTCTGAGGAAACCCAGACTTCCGGTTTAATAAGCGCGTGCTCCAACGCAAAAATTCTACAGCAACAAACAAAAACAAAATTTCAAAATTATATAATTGCAGCCACACAAACAAAACAATAGGGGGACAGTGAAAAAAAAATCCACTTAAAGTTTTATGCGCTTAGGTGATGTTGAAGCTATTGTGAAAGAGTTATTGGATGTCCTGTGTCTATACTCGGATATCTTGCAGCCGCCTCATAAATTAAAATTAAATTTAATTACAACAACGCACTGACAATTATAACGTCCATAAATTTTTGTAGTTGGCCCACTTTTGCCTAATCACGAGGCTAAAGTAACAATAGAATTTCCAAAGAAATGCAAACAATACAAAATATTTTATAGAGCACAAGTCCTTTAAATTTAAAAGCTAAAAACACAAAAGCTGGACAACCCCGTACTTTCACGCACGTCATTTCTAGACTTATCATTCATACATGTTTTCTTTGTTGTTTATTTAGCTTTCATTAGCAGGTCAAGTAAGCGAATTACGCAGCATCAATTAGCAGCGAAAATCCTCCTAAGGATCTCTAGCTTCAGACAATAGCCACTACGGTCATACTAAATCAAAAAAAGAAAATAAAAATGTCCGCAAGTGTATATACAAAGGATCAAAAATCAGTAAAATATCTTATACAATAATAAAAATAAAGGTTTTGTTGTTCTAAGGTGAAATGAGTGCAAGCAAGAAAGGACGAAAGGATTTGTACAAAGAAAATTTATGAGTCCGTTGATGTGATCTTAAATGCAAATTTGCATTGTGTAAGTTAGTTTATGCATAATGTGGTCCGTTGGTTTGCTTATCTGTTCATTTATATCCTACACAAACGTCAGTTATTGTCCTTCATTGTCCTTCTAAAGAAAATGCGCGCATTCGCCTCATATGCAGTGTAAAATCAAAGCATCCTTTCGCTTAAAAAAAAATAATTCTCCTTTGTTTAGTTTTCTTTCACACATACTCGTTCCTTCATCCCATCTAAGAACAAGCAAATCAAATGGGATGTGAAAAAAAAACAAAGCAATCCCAGATCCTAGAAAGTTTCAGCTCATTAGCCTTTGCTGTTGTTGTCCGTAAACAAGATCAACCAGGTGTACTTGCCAGAAACAGCTACATCTATTTACACTCAGATGTGTATAGCACATTTACCTAACAATGCATTGTAGTAGTATAAAACCTGGTCATTGTAGTTTCTTCCTGGCAGAAGTATCACCTATCATGGAAGCCACAGTTTGGATAGGAAAAGACACTTACGACAAGAAAGCTTTAATTTTTTAGCGATAGCCAAGCGGCAATCAAATCCCTAGGCTCTCACTCATTCAATTCTGAACAAACACTAAACTTTCGCCGATCTCTTCGGGAGATGGGGCAACGGAAACATGTGTATCTCACATGGGTCCCGGGACACAGAGACGTTGATTGAAACAGTATTTTCTACGAACCTGATAGGTAGGGCTCGTCCAAGCAGATTCTTTCCGACAAAAAACGCTTGGGTATACCATATGTCACATGCAAGTCAATGCTAAAAGAAAATACATCTAGTGTCAATTCAAGGATAGATGGCTACAAACCGCAGGGAGTGGGACCTCAAAGCAGGTTGTCAGCCAGCATGATACCTAAAGAGATTACGTCACGTTTACACCAGCAGGAATAAGAAATCCACACTTGTTGTAGTACTGATGGACATTGCCACATTTGTAAGCATGCAGAGTGCGAGTGCCCTTTCGTCGATGCTGTAGGAGTTGAAAACACCACGAAGAGTAGGAAGCGGTAGACCATGAAATATGCAACTGCTCGCCGTTAAGTGGTGCCAGACAGCGCTGTCAATTAGCTCACTTTCTGGATAGCCTATACCAAGTCGTGGAGTACAACATTGCGGACCTGGTAGCATAATCAGGTCCTTAAAATGATTTTTGTAGTATCACAGCGGGTCCCCTGACACTGGCCCATGTGTGCCTTCGCAGCACCATCTTCAACCTAACGCATTAAAATTTGGTACATGGGTTCTTTGGCTCCATCGCCAACAAAACTGACTAAAATAACCACGCCCACTTTTATATGTGTCTTATTTAGTATTTAAAATTGAAAATTTGGAAGTATGGCTGTTGGGACTGTAGCTCAATCAAGGCAGAATGACTGTAGGGATTTATATGAAATTTGGCAAGCAGCTGTTCTATGATATGAAATTTTCTACTTGCCAAGGCAGGAGAGAGTGGATCAGGTCCCAATCCCCCTGGGAGGATTTAGAACAGCGTAGAATCATCTACTAGCCATGTTATTTTAAAAGTGGTTAAGGCGTCGCACGTCCTAGGGAAAAGTAACTTTTTAGTTCTTTTATTGTTGTTATAACACTAGGCATATTAACCCTTACCAATGATATTAAGTTTATTAGGGTTGCAGGGCTCGTGGTTACAGTAATAATGTAAAATTTGGCAGTGCCATACCCTTCCACTGTGGGAAAACAACTTTTTTAAACGCTAAAACTCTCACACTCTTTGACTGAGATCAGTACAATGTGGTATATAGAGCTGATAGATTGAGGTCTGAGCAATTACAATTACGGAAAAGTGAGTCATGCCGATATTACTTCCCCTTCTCGCCTTGGAACAATTGTAATAACTCTAAATAAATTTGACGTCGACCATTGATTTCTAGTATCTAAGCTACATAAGTCGAGGTCTAATTAAGTGTTGAAAAGGGGTTCGAATCAAATCAGTTTTGAAAAAGTGGGCGGGGCAACCCTTCTCCAGAAAATGTTTGGACTTTCGATAATCCTGGGGCGACTTAACTAAAATCAAATTTGATATCTAACGGTATATTCTTGTCTGGAAGAAATATTACTCTCCCGTTGCGTTATTAAATTCTATCTTCAGAGCTAGGTCACCTGGAGCTATTCAAGATGGCTCTTTTTGTAGGTGATGAGATCTCTGTTTTACTTCAGTAGAAAATATTTTGTTAAAGGAGCACACAAACTTACGGGCGAGCTGAGAAGAACCTACGCTATTTTTGGAAGAGGTATGGCGTACTCACTGGAAACAATCTATTTGTAATTTAAAACCTCTGACGCTATTTGACTTAGACCAATTAAATTTGTTATTTGGGTTATCTTGCTCAAGGTTTGGGAATTTTGGAAAAGGGAACAGTGTTGACGCCCACTTGTGTATAAAAGATAAATAGGCAATATCTTATCGAAAAATTTTGTTATTTTCATCCATGAATTTTGACTCCCAAAGTCTTATGTCAGCCGTTTCCAGCACTTCGGGTGCCATTCTTCGACAAATAGAATTTAGCAGTCAAAATTCGGTACACTATCTTTCTCTATTATGAGAAATATTTATAATTAAAGTGAGCAAAATCAGTGAATGACCACACCCACTTTTATGATGTATTATCAAAAGTGTCAAAAAGTAAAGCCAAATGAATTGTACGAAAGAAGCTCACAGCTAAGTATATAATGTTCGTGTAAAACCGAAAAAAGAGTCCCTCACTAATTTTCTATACCTCCGTCCAAACAACTCGTTCCGTTCTGTCTTTTGCAACAAGCTCTTGCTCTCTAAGTGACCTGACGACACATCAACTGCAATTTTGACTGTCCCTTAAGAGGACAGTAATTGGGATGCTTTATTGAAAATCCGCCAAATGGAAAATTAGCTGCATCACGTGAGGTAAGAAAAATCGTTGCTTTCCAACTGCTGTGCACCACTTTTGTCCAGTTGATGACAAGTCATGAATAAGACGGGCGCATAGACGCAGAAAAGCTGCAAAAGGGTTGTTTACTTGCACTCGATGACCTCGACGATTTTCTTCCCATCATTTCAAGTTTTTTTGGCTTTTGTTTAGTATTCAGCAGATCAGCAGCCGCACAATTTTGGTCCACACGCAGCATGTCAAGTTCCGCAATATATAAGCTGGTAAAGTGTGTTGTAGTTGTTGCTTTACAATGGGCGTATTTCGTACCCTCGACGACAGATCAAAATAAAGTGATTTTCCTGCAGGCATAAATAGCGCGCGCAAGGATAAGAATGTCCATGGAAATTAAGCAAGTAATGGAAAATGTTTTTTAAGCAGACAAGCGGTCTTGCCAGCGGCATCCTCATAAACATACACACACACACTATAACTTTAAAACCAATTCACATATTCACTTTTTGTCTCTGCTATCCCGTAACGTACGTGGGAAATTATAAGGCAGCGCCTGAAATGAAAGCTACATGAAAAGTATGAGATTCTCTTCCGTTTTTTTTATCGCTGTCCCATTTTTGGTTTGTGTTTTATGTATGAGAGTGTGCGCTTTTGATATTTTGACATGTGTCTGTTTTTGAGTGGCAGAGGACATGTTGTTGCTGCTGCTGCGGCCGATGATATCAACAGAATCCTTACAATCCATAATGGGTACCTATGCGAAATTTTGAAAATTGATTTCTTTAGCACTTTTTGGGATTCTTAAAAAGCGATATCGTGAGATCATATCGATTGATATACTTCGTCGTACTTGAGCTAATATTATTCGCATGGTGGTTAGTCGTGTGTGGATATGTGAATAATACTACTTTATTTTGACTAAACTTTGATTAGGAATACAAAACATATAGAAATGGAGTTTAAAATGTGATCAACTAATCCTGCTTTCATCAATATCCTTTAGCGGAAGTCCTATGTGAATTGTGGCTTCAGCAGGGTTGGATTACACTTATGCCGTTATTAGAAGAGTAAGTTTCGCTGCACAGACGAGTAGATGGTTAAGGTCGCGTTGGATTACAAACCAAGCATGAGGGGTGTTAAAGAAAAGCTATTAGAACGGCAGAGGAGGAATGCTGGGAGGTAGTGGGCTAGATTATAGAATCAACCAAAGAAACTTCGGGAATGTGGAAAATTCTCACAACAGAAAAACCTTGCTCTTATTTTCTAAAGAAAGGAAGCTTCGTAGAAACAATGGAACTGCTATTAAAAACATAATTCCTAAGCCCTAGCTCCTGTCATATATATAGCGGGGCGTTACCATCCTATTGGGTAATAATGAACTAAAACGCAAATAGAATCGCATGTGCATTTAACAGTTTTTCTCCAAAGAAGTCCACCAGGTTCGGATGGACTCTTCCCAGCGATACTAAGCTAGATAGCGAACAGGGTAGTCTTTACTTCAAAAATCAACAAAAGTGGTAATGAAAAGCCGTTTGTTTGAAAACTTTTAAAGGACTACTGAATGTCGATATTTGCAGTGGGTTAGATATCTCAGGGCGGTGAACAGCAAAATAGGCTTATCTCAGCTGTCAACCAATAAAGACTGTGCAGTCACGCATTGAGCACAAACAGTTTACTGTAGCTGCATTTTTGGATATAGATACATATATGTATTGGGAATCCTGTTTTGAAACTCGTTCGGGTCGCCTAAAGCTAGTGGGTTACAGAACAAGTGAGAGTACATGGCACATCCGTAGTAAGAGACTCCACTAGGCAGTGCCCTGTCACACCACTTCTCAGCCTTTGAGATATGGAGAACATATTCCGTCAACAAAGAAGAATGTGGTTCAATAGTACCTTTATTGGTCCCCCTACGTGATAATCTGGATCATGCAGGTATCATTAAAGAAGCTGGAAAGTGGAGTGGAGACTGCATCGTTAACATTTTAAAAACAGAACTGGTATGCTACACAAAATGAACGAGTATTCCAATTTTTTAACTTATCTTCTCTCATTCTGACGGCCATAGTTGGACAAGGCGGTTATTCGAATGATACTCACTTGCAGAGAACTGGTGCGGATCAGGCGTAGTCACCCGTCACTTACCGCCAAAATGACGACGTCTTCCCCGTTGCACTTCAGAATACTGCAGTTCAAAAAAAAAAGAATAACATGCCAGAGAAAGTTCGACGATTGGCCTGTAGTACCATCACAGTGGCGTTTAGATCATACCCTTCGTACACATTAAACGAGATATGCAATGTGCCATCTATCAAAATCTTTATCTTGGGGCTCCGGTACTTGAGCTTCAGGCTTCTATGCTGCTTAATGCTTTTCCTGCATATGTACCATGTATCGGAGACTAATACAAGCTTTGGGATAATCTTTCTTACAAGGAAGCTAACTAAGAGATTCTAGATCACAGTTTTCTGCAACGAATGTTTCCGGGCTAAGCGACTGTATTTCAATCCGACACTTTTGCTAGCCAGCAGCAATTAGCTGGCATTATTGAATACAAATAATAGGGTAACAGGGTAGCCATCTTCTTCGTAAGTCGGGCAGCTTTAGATTCAGCGACGTCACACAAATTTGATTGGTCAGCGTAGAGAATGAGCCTTGAGTTCGACAAGCCTTCATAGCATTCTTCATTTTCCAAGGCACCCACTTATCGTAACATACAGGCTAATGATGTCGCTGTAGCGAAGGGGGTCTGATTGCGCATATCATTGGTAAGCTAAGAAAATTCCTGTCGAATCAAACGTCTATCTAATGTTTTAACAGATCTCATTATTGTGCCAATCTCGTAAAAGCTTCTTTGTACTTTGATCATAAACGTCGCAACTACGGTTTTAGAGTAGCCGACCGTCCGTTGTGTTATTCCATTCCATGAATTGTCATCTCATTGGCACTGTCCAGGTCGAGAACACGTGGCCGTGAATTGAAATGAAAACAATGCCAACTACAGTATGTGATCACGCTGGAGGTTAAGAAGATATAGCCGTTTATTTTGGAGAAGAGCTTAGGAACAATGGGGCACAACATTGCATATGAAAATATGGAGCGGAAAGCAGTCATATTTTCGTGTGTTTTCTCTGGTTCATGCGAGCAACAGCCTAAAGAGAAGCTGTCATCACTGTGAATCCCAGGGACATGACTTATGACAGAAGGAAAAGGGGATTTAATTGCGGCATATTGTGTGCAAAACAGTTTAAATTTTTGGAGACCCATGGTATAGTTATCGTATGTCCGGTTGTTAGCTGAGTTTCCCAGCTGCAGGCCATAAGTCCTAGAGTAGGTTTGTTTTAAGCCCTTTCCGGCAATTACAAGAAATGTAAATGAGAAACATACTAAGCTAATATGAAATGGATCAGCGGATTCGGCCAAACAATACGAAACATTAACATCTCACTTCTATTTTCCTTTTTTACTTTCCCAAAACTTTAGTCCAGCCTACCGTGAGATCCGTGCAAAAGAGCTAAATGTAAAACAACAATACAATTACAGATTAATAACAAATAATTAACTCCTCCGATTCGATACGGGCGAAGATTTATTGGCAAATTTCTTACCGTCTCTTAAGTTCTCATGCAACTCACCTTTCCCATTAGGGAAACATGAATTACAACGACAAAAACTTTGTACAATCAAGTATTGAAATGAATGCAATTTAGAATAGATAAATTATTTTGCGCATTCTCCTCAAATTTTGTCTGCATAAATAATGTCACTGCGCAGTTAAAAAAACGCTCATTCAAAAGGCAACGCGTAGACGACCCACATGCATAGATACGTACATATGTACATACAAAGGCATCTTAAGATGATATACAGCAGATGTGCGCCTGACTGAGAAAAATCTGCAAAATAGAAAAATGCAATTTATTGATTTAGGGAACTGAAGAAAAATCATTTTTAGCAGCACAACCCTCTGAGAAATTTAATTGCTTGGAATATACAAAAACATTTATGAATGCGTACTTAATAAAAAAAAATAGGACACATACATATGTAGGTGAATCGATTTGGACACAGTCTTACGTATTGGCCACATGAACCAACAGTGAAAGTTTCATAAAGACCGGCGAGAGTTTTGGACGCCCGTAGAAGACCCATATGCCTACTCTTTTGTAACCAGCTGTTATTAAGCCCAGCGTATTCAATCGCGTTAAGTCATCACTCGAAGGAATATTACAAGTTTTTCCGTTTTCCAAAATTTTCGATAACGAAAAAGTGGGCGTAGTTATCCTCCTTTGTTTTTAGTACCAATATATTCTAGGTCCAAGCAAAGGTGTTTACCTTTTATACTGGGTGGTAAAAGCTGACATATCTTTAATTGATTTTAGCCACGCACACTTTTTCGATATCGAATATTTCGAAAAATGGGAAAATACTTATTACTAATATAAGGTCTTTGAATGTCGCCAACCGCTTAATGAGATGGCCCAGCATATCAGTATGGACCTTATATGGGTACCAGTAAACAGTGATTGAGAGCAGCAATTGTAGGGCTCATAAGTTAGCCCACATTCTTACAGAATATTATTCGGTAGGAATAGCATTGGCCTCTTTTAAGCTCAATTTGATCACTTAAAATGGCGAAAATGTGCTCTGTTCGTCTGTGTGTCAGTGCTTTTCACGTCATTCAGGCTAGGAATATACACGTGGCTGGTAGACCTACCCTTGGTGTGTCCTGATACTTTTGCATCCGAGGCTCTGGCGACCCCAAACGCCATCATGGAACTATGGGGTGGAGGGATGGAATAGAAGGTTCAATATGGTCATATTAAATCACTGTATGGAGAATGAGCAAAATAAGAGAAAGAAGTAGTCACTAATCCTGTAGTGCAAAACAGTCGCTTTGCATGACTGTCGCTTATTTTTCCGCAGGGTATATGCTTACAATTTTTGCTACTTCCCGGATTTTGCCAGGCTTTCAATTTTACTTAGGACGGCAAATATTGTTGGCTTATCGGTAGCAACGTCAATTCTTCACAGTTACATTTTTATGTTTGTATGCATTCAATTGGAAACTCAAGAAACGTACTTACATATGTATGCAGGATCATTAGTTGTGGCGCTTCGACATATATTACTGATTCTTGTATATGTATATGTATATGTAAAGGTTGAAATTCTTTCACACATTATTCATTTGATTCATTTCTGTGATTTTTTTTCACTTCTCATCTTTCAATGAATTTGTAAGTTTCCCAAATTTTTGCACAATTAAACAACACAACCGACACTTTCTCCGCAAATCAATTGCAAAAAATACAAACAAAACTCCAGGTAGTCTGCGCATGCGCACACACACAACTACAAACAATCAATGCAGTTAGAAAAGTTTTCTGATCAATAACCTTTCAGACGACAAATTTACCCTTTCACCTGGTCGTTAACCCTTCATTCACTACTGACTACTACACATGCTGCATACATACCACATACATCCATACATACATATGTACATAAGGAAATCCACTTTCTTCGCCGCTAATGCGGAAGTCATTCACAAATTGCTTTTAAGTTTAACAAAAAGTATCGTTTGAGCTAAAAATTTTCTTCGATTTGTATGCGATATATTCTTTTAGTATTTGTTGTTGGTTGTATGCGCTTCAATGCACACTACATGCGAATTGTGTGCACTCATTTGTGTCGAATTAACCACTTCTTTATAGCTAAGCTTCAAGTACAGATATTTAACGCAAGCAACTTTCAAAGGGGCAAACAGCGATCGACGCACTACCGCAACCATTTTCCGTTGCAATATAGTTGGTGGTTTTATATTGCGACAGATTGGCCAATCGATCCGTTTGCAGTGATATGTGCTTGCAGTGATCGTGGTGGTAGGTACGTCTACGTCAACGTGCGTTAGTGCTTAAGCTCTATACGTGGGCTACCTTTTGAAAATTTCAGAGAAGACAAATAGCTATACGAAGATAATGAGATAGGATATCTCGTGGGTGCTTACTTAGGCGACCCCTTGAAGTATAAGTGCGAGACAATTTAAAGACATTTAAATTTTGTACTTTAAATAGGCTTTAACTGGAGATCCCCCAAGCTTAGGAAATTTTGTCGTTGTGTAATACATTACGCCAGTAATTTCTGCTTCACCATAACTGAGCCAATTAGGAGGAAAAAATTATGTTGAGTCTTCCTCCTTCTGTATTTCCCAACCCAGTGAAGGTCTCCCCTTTCTCTGTTGCCAAATTCTGGTGGTCCTGCTCGGGCGCCAGTTGTAACTACTTTATTTTATATATCTTCACTAAATGTATGCTTCGGAGCCCTTGCAAAATCGTGAATATTAATTACTGCTTAATTTCTATATTTATCTAGAATTTACTTAACAGTATTAACCAAGCCAATCCGGGTTAGGGTAAAGCGCACTTTAGCTTCAATCTGAAAGCATGCGCTCATCCAACAGAATTTGAGACACGAATTGATGTAGGTTTTTTACCAAGTGCGAATGTGAATGGGAACATCACTCCTCCTCCTGCCACGTGCAAACATTGTTCGAACCACATTCGTTATCAATCTCAATCGTCTTTCCTTAGCCCATTGGTCAGGATATTCACGGGACACTGTCTGATGGGAATACACGGCGATAGCAACGAATGACTTCTGTGGAAGCTGTAGGGATGTGAAGGAGATGTAATATACCCTGCTGAAGGCAGATCAGGTATGGAATGTCGAAACAAGCACTTCATCGGTTTTATAGCGTAGTTTGTCTCAGCTTATATTGAAGGCATCCTGTGCTTTAGGCGTATAAACTTTTTATATATACATAGGTCACTCATTGGTATCACAACTTGGCAGCCTAGCACTTAAGGCTCCGCGCACTCACGTCTTTCAGCATCTTGTTTTTTCTTCAACAAAGCATATTTCTTGCTGCTTCAATTTCTAAGCAACTCCGTTCTTTTCCGAGGTGGTGCGACATTGCTTATCGTAGTTGTAGTTTATCTAGGCTCGCGGGAACCCTATGATTTTAGCAGTGGTTCGTGGTTATACATAAATGCATTGCTCCTTCTTTCAGGTCGAAGATTGCACTCAGTGAGCAGGAGCGAGAACCTAGTGGAGTAATCATCAGCTGTTTGTTTCGTGGGAAGCTTTTCGAGTGCAAACTTACTCATTACCCTAGAGGCTTGTTCGCATCTCCTTTGCCCATAAGTAATGGTCATATGCGATACTTGGACCTCGTAGAGCTCACGCAAGCCTTCTATAGTGATTGTCTTCGGACACCTTCCATATTGTGTGCAAATATGACGGCGGGCTATTCAGCTATCGCAGTTCTGTTTATAGTTGGCCACTGTCCCTAACAAAACATTTTATAATATAGCAATATGCGTATGAAATGATATATATTTTACGGCGTATTTCAACGAAACTGTTTCTGGATATGGTTGTAAACCAGGGTTGCCACTTAATCTTTTTATATGTTTTGTTTATGCACTATTATCTCGGACACGGCTTGTTCATTTAAATGAAAATTTTTGTATAGGCTGCGCGCTATACTGTTAGCTGTTTAATTTTGGTGTTGTTGCATATAATATTTTAAAGTGGTTGCCACCTATTTAAAATTGTAGAAAAAAAGTATTGAGGTATGCCAATATGGGCATCAAACAAAAGCTATTTTGTGTCATATTTCAAAAAAAATATTTTTGCATAGGTTTGAAGGCTAGGGTTGTTGTTGTCTACAATATTTTTTAACAAGGCTGCCACCTGTTAGAAACTTAACAGTTTTTTATAAAATATGGGAATATTGATATTAAACGAAAATTGCACAAGGTCAATAAAAAAAATAATTGGGAAGGGTTGCCACCTAATCTTGTTTAATTGCATAGCGTAAGACTGCAGTTAAAACAAAAAAAAATAAGGTCACGCTGAACTAGCCACGGTCACCCAGATATTAACAATTATAACAACGACAAACACAAGCGAAAAACTTGTAAGGCAGCCCACGTAGCAGCTCATCTGCTTTTCAAACGATACAAAACAATGAGCAAATTTATTCAAAACAACATAAATCCATAAAAACCTGATGAATGCATAATTTAAGGCATGCAAAAGGGGCGTTGGTGCTCTTTCAAAAACGCTTCCTTGTAACTGCAAAAGCCTGCCTGGTGCTGATCAAAACGAGATACCAGCGTGAGCAACAACATAAATCGAACACAACTTGAATATAATTCAAAAGAAAATCTTATTCAATCTTTTTATAAAGAACAATGTTTATGATTGAATATTTGAAATTTTCTGCCGATTTTCGTGCATTAGCATTTTCTGTGAAAAAAACAATTACTTACAGCGCACTTTATTGTTCGAAATTTTTTTTTCAAAAAAATTTCCATTACGCCGAAAATTGTATGCAACCATGCCACATTTGGTGGCAAGATCACGTGCTGAGCAAACTTTCACTGTTGGTGATTTATTTATTTACATTCAAGTAGAAGCCACATGAAAATTTTCTAATAGAACAGTACGCGCTGTATTAGAAAAATACTTAAATTAAGGTTAAGAGGGTATTTTTGACACACTTGAAAAATTGCACTATTGTTGTTGTAAATGAATGTTGTTGCTCTGTTTAGCTATCGATCACTTGCTTTTGTTATGCAAAAAAATGTAAATGAAATTTTTAGAATTTTCTTTTTCGCTGCCAGAAATTTAGTTAGCTGTTAATTGGATTTCAAATATTGAATGTGGAAAATTTGCATACTCAAAGTTAAAGAGTGTTAGGCTGCATGGCGCGTAATTGGTTATCATAAGCCTTAACACACACACACACACACCTGAAACAGTTGGAGATCCATTAGTACAGCAGGTAATTAAAATCTAGGATTTTAAAATTATAAATTATAGAAGATAGAATAGAAGTAGAGATTTCATACACACATGCTACCATAATGGGTGTATGGGATTGCTAAGAGATTCTATCGCTACGCTACTATGTGGCTGCAACCCTATGGGATGACCATATATAAATGCTTTTTATAATTGATATTAGAGAAAAATTGTAAGTTTACAAACGGCGATGGTTACTAGGACATGTTTCTGAATTTCACTTCTTCATCAGCTAGCTTTTCGGGAGCTGAGCGTTGAACTCGAATTTCCAACATTCATATAAGTGCAAGCCTTTAGCTGCTAAGCCACATGAATGTCCCGTTGTTCGCTGTACAGTTGGTCTCTAAGAGTTGCCTTTTTTGTTTATATTCCTTTTGATCACCATGTAGGCACATACACTCTGTATGTAGTTTATTCCTAATGGTGTGCATATGATTTTTAGGCGCGCTTTTGAAAGCTTAGTAAAATGTTTTCGTATTTTTACAGTATTTGTTTTTAATACTTCCGCTGTTCTATTATATCAATATGATCATATTTATTTAATTAGCGATCTGTGCTCATATTTTTATTCACCAAATTTCAGGAAAATTGCCCCCACATAAAGATCGGTCGATATTCCAACCTGGGATAGACGTGGTCCTGTCCGAATTTCGATTAACGTACCTAAAATGTTCCACAGTTCATTTTTTGTATCCGCTCTGTCACTTTTCTTTGCTCTCCCATGATGCCTATCTTAATCTTTTTTTTTCCAATTCTACTACTCTCTTTCCCTCACTCTATCCTTTCGCTCTTATTTGTCCTTCTTCCACTACCTCCTTCCCTTATACTCTCATATCCTCTTCCCCCACCATCGACCTCACCGTGACCCTTCCTGCGGTTTCGGCCCAAAAATACCACTTTTACAAATAGGTTATTCATTCCCTGGTCCAGGCCCCAAAATAAATATCTTATCACATGTACAAGGCAATAAGCTACATACGTACGTATTAAATTTCAAACACAGCAGATTATTAATTTCAGAATACACTCAAGGCGACAGGGATGAAGACTATTTGGAAAGCGATACATTCTACAAACGTACGCTTTCCGACATCAACGCTATTGTGGACAAAAAAAGTGTATTTGGCACCACATTCGGAAACTGCAGCCTCCATTGGGAAACCTCACCTAACGTGTCCGAAACAGTAACATCCTGCACCAGGTTTAAAAATAAAAATATACATGCAGCTCTTCTAAGCTTAAGCTCGGAGGGGTAAACCTACAGGGAAACGGGTTTTAATCGAGCTTTGTTTACGGCAGCATATAAATTAAAGAAAGGGAAACACTACAAATATTTATGGTTAGGAAAATCGAGCTTCCTGTTAAAAAGAGCTGAAAATGAGAGGGTTATCAACATCAGAACTTTTGATGACATGGAATTTATTGTTGGTTAGCTACTCTGTAGTTATACTTTTTGTTCTTTTTTTCTTCATCTATTTTTCTTCGATCTTTGTTGACGTTCGATTGATGATAACCCAATCATCGCTAGCAAACATTTTTTTCAAAAAACGCCCTCAGTGGATTCTAACGATATGCAAGTGGTTCATCAGAATATACGTAGCCTTAGGCAGAATTTTGATTTATTCTTAAGTCATATCGATGCATTAGGTTGCCTACCAGATATTAACGGAAATTTGGTTCAATTCTTATGAAGTAAGTGACCACAGCATACCTCATTACAATTTGTATGCCAATGCGAATGATAGATACAGTGCGGGAGGTGTTGGAGCCTTTGTGCGCGATACTTATGAGTGTATCTCAGTAAGTAAAAATCTTTATAGTGCTGATATGCTACAACTTTCTCTTAATACAAAAGGTGAACAATTTGTTTTCCTAGGGGTATACAGACTACAATCTGCTCCTATTTCTGTATTTATTCAAGAATACTCCAGTTTCGTGCTGTGTAAAGAAACTACAAACTTTTTCATACTTGGTGATTTTAATTTAGACCTTTTGCATCACTGTAATACAACTGACGATTATTTGGCCTTAATGGCTGGAAATGGTTATACTTCCTATGCCAATGCCGTACCATATAGATATTGTAATAGTTTTAACATTGACTTGCAAGTAACTGATCACACGATGACGGGTTTGCAAATAAATGGAATTGTTTTCGACAAACCAAATGCAAACTGTGTTCAGAAATCATATACCAAAGTTAATTTCCCTATGCTGAACCATAAGCTATGTTTCGAAAATTGGTCGAATGTCCTCGCTGAAAATGACATATCAGTAGCTTTTTCCATATTTTTTGATGCCTTAAACGCGCACATTATCAACTCTTCGTATACTCTGAATAATCGTAAAAAAAAATGTGAGACTTAAGCCTTGGATTACTCGGGATCTCCTACAGAAAATAAAGCTCAAAAACCAATTAAGAAAAAAGTGTGCTAAGCATCCTAGTAATAGAAGGCTCCGCACTAAATATAACAAAATAAGTAATAGCACCAATAAGGCCATACGACTGACGCGGGAAAGCTTCTTTCGAAACAAATTTAATTCAGCACTTGGTAATATTAAAAAAGAATGGGAAGTTGCCAATAATCTTCTTAATCGAAACGTTGAAAAAGATAATGAGCGAATAGTATTGCAAGCTGGAAGTCAGTCGATTACGGATGCTGTGGAAGTAGCTAATAAATTTAACACGCAATTTACAACGGTTGGGAACACAGTATTGACTAACTGCAATTGTCAGTTTGCGACCCATTTACCATCGGGCCAAGATGCTCGAAATAGCTTCTTTTTTGACCCTATCACAGGTTCCGAAATTATAAGCATTATAAAAACCTTAAAAAACTCTAGTTCATGCGGTGAGGATGGTATTTCCAATTTAATTTTAAAAAGGATATATTTTAATGTGGTTGATATACTGATATACTTATTCAACACCAGCATTACTCAGGGTATTTTTCCCGATGGTTTGAAATGTGCGATTGTAATTCCGATCTTGAAAAAAGGGGATAAAAAAGATGTTAATAATTACAGACCTATTTCACTACTCTCGGCCATATCTAAAGTTTTTGAAAAGGCTGTTAAAACCAGAATTGTTAATTTTCTAAATAAAGCGAGCTTTTTTAGCTCCATGCAGTTTGGCTTTCGTTCTGACCTTTCAACAGAAGACGCTTTGCTAGATTTTTGCACCAACGTCTACAAAGCTCTGGATGAAAAAAGAAGTTGTGCTGGTCTCTTTGTGGACATAACAAAAGCTTTTGATATGGTCGATAGGGGTGTACTATTGGATAAACTATATAGTGCAGGATTCCGCGGTGTTATGCATAAGTGGCTTAAATCGTATCTATCCGGCAGAATACAGAAAATTAAAGTAGAATGTAGCTACAGTAGCTTACAGCGTGTTAATCTGGCGTTCCCCAAGGCTCAGTTCTTGGTCCAATATTGTTCCTGGTTTATATTAATTCAATATTTAAGCTTCCATTGAGAGGCAAGGCCATTGCCTTTGCAGACGATCTTGCAATTGCGTATAGTACACCGAATTACTTTAAATTAGTATGTGACATTAACCATGATATACATTTGTTACGAACCTGGTTCACTTCACACAAACTGGTTGTAAGTAGTAAGACTAGACTTATGTATTTCAGTTATGTTCTCAGAGAACAACCAAGTTATGATGCCATATTTCACTCCGCAGTATGCTCTCGTTTTAACATGCACCATATAGCGTGCACTCAAAGTGACGCGATGAGATCTTTTGATTGTAATAGAAACTGTAGTGAGAGCTGCTTCAGGGTTGAAGTTGTTGAGAATTTCAAATACCTAGGAATTATAATAGACAACCGCTTGAGTTGGTCTGAGCACATTAATACTCTAAAAAAATATTTTCTTTATACCACTCGTCACTTTTATCGTCTGAAAAAGTTATGCTCTATATCCACTCTAATAACAGTTTACTACGGAATATTTCAATCTAAACTGCAATATGGTTCACATGCCGGGGCGGCGCTTCGGCTAATAAGCTGGCAGCAGTGGTAACAATTCAAAAGGGGGTTATAAGGCGCATCTGTAGTGCAAAATATAGGTCTCATTCTATGCTATATTTTAGGAAACTAGATATATTTCCGTGTCGACATCTCTATCTTTACAAAGTTTTATAAACATTCTTTATACGGTGTGGCTACCTGCAAAGCTTTCCTTCGGAAGTCTACAACTTACGAAGAAATCTACTTCCGATGGTACAAATTCCGCATACTAGGACGTCGCACTTTAGAACATTTTACACATACACGTCGTGCAAATTTTTCAACTCCCTTCCTGCCACTGTACAGGTAATAAAAAATGTCAACTTATTTAAAAAAGAAGTTAAACTGCATCTTTTTGGTTATATTCACTTTGAATTAGAAACGAAGCTGAGGATGACCCTATAAACCGTACCTACTTAGAAGCTGCAAATATTTAGTATTGATTCTCTTTCATATCTTTGATGATTTAATATAATGTATAACTTAAATTATTCATGATATTCTTATTTTATACACCCCACACAAATCAATATACCAAAGCTAGGACTGGCATTTAGAACTATGTTAAACTTTAATATAAACAAGTAAGGATGGCTAAGTTCGGGGGTAACCGAACATTACATACTCAGTTGAGAGCTGTGGAGACAAAGTAAGGGAAAATCACCATGTTGTAAAAAGAACCTAGGGTAACCCTGGAATGTGTTTGTATGACATGTGTATCAAATGGAAGTGGGCCATAGTTCTATAGATGGACGCCATTTAGGGATATCGCCATAAAGGTGGACCAGGCCTGACTCTAGAATTTGTTTGTACGATATGGGTATCAAATGAAATGTGTTAATGATAATTTTAAAAGGGAGTGGGCCTAAGTTCTATAGGTGGACGCCTTTTCGAGATATCGCCATAAAGGTGGACCAGGGGTGACTCTAGAATTTATTTTGTACGATATGGGCATCAAATGAAAGGTATTAATGAGTATTTTAAAAGGGCGTTGGCCTTAGTTCTATAGATGGACGCCTTTTCGAGATATCGTCATAAAGATGGACCAGGGGTGACTCTAGAATTTGTTTGTACGATATGAGTATCAAATGAAAGGTATTAATGAGTATTTTAAGAGGGCATGGACCTTAGTTCTATATGTGGACGCCTTTTCGAGATATCGACCAAAATGTGGACCAGGGTGATCCAGAACATCATCTGTCGGGTACCGCTAATTTATTTATATATGTAATACCACGAACAGTATTCCTTCCAAGATTCCAAGGTCTTTTGATTTCACTCTGCAAAACTTTTTCATTTTCTTCTACTTAATATGGTAGGTGTCACACCCATTTTACCAAGTTTTTTTCTAAAGTTATATTTTGCGTCAATAGACCAATACAATTACCATGTTTCATCGCTTTTTTCGTATTTGGTATATAATTATTGCATTTTTTTCAATTTTCGTAATTTTGGATATCGAAAAAGTGGTCGTGGTCATAGTCGGATTTCGGCCATTTTTTACACCAATACAAAGTGAGTTCAGATAAGTACGTGAACTGAGTTTAGTAAAGATATATCGATTTTTGCTTAAGTTACCGTGTTAACGGCCGAGCGGAAGAACAGACGGTCGACTGTGTATAAAAACTGGGCGTGGCTTCAACCGATTTCGCCCTTTTTCACAGAAAACAGTTACCGTCCTAGAATCTAAGCCTCTACCAAATTTCACAAGGATTGGTAAATTTTTGTTCGCCTTATGGCATTAAAAGTATCCTAGACAAATTAAATGAAAAAGGGCGGAGCCACGCCCATTTTGAAATTTTCTTTTATTTTTGTATTTTGTTGCAGCATATCATTACTGGAGTTGAATGTTGACATAATTTACTTATATACTGTAAAGATATTAACTTTTCTTTTAAAATTTGAATTAAAAAAAACATATCCGATTTTGCTAATTTTTATTAAGCAGACATATAGTAATAAGAGTAACGTTGCTGCCAAATTTCATCATGATATCTTCAACGACTGCCAAATTACAGCTTGCAAAACTTCTAAATTACCTTCTTTTAAAAGTGGGCGGTGTCACGCCCATTGTCCAAAATTTTACTAGTTTTCTATTCGGCGTCATAAGTTCAACTCACCTACTAAGTTTCATCGCTTAATCCGTATTTGGTAATGAATTATCGCACTTTTTCAATCTTTCGAAATTTTCGATATCGAAAAAGTGGGCGTGGTTATCGTCCGATATCGTTCATTTTAAACAGCGATCTGAGATGAGTGGCCAGGAACCTACATACCAAATTTCATCAAGATACCTCAGAATTTACTCAAGTTATCGTGTTAACGGACAGACGGACGGACGGACATGGCTCAATCGAATTTTTTTTCGATACTGATGATTTTGATATATGGAAGTCTATACCTATCTCGATTCCTTTATACCTGTACAACCAACCGTTATCCAATCAAAGTTAGTATACTCTGTGAGCTCTGCTCAACTGAGTATAAAAAGGAGTGGGCCTTAGTTCTATATGTGGACGCCTTTTCGAGATATCGCCATAAACGTGGACCAGGGGTGACTCTAGAATTTGCTTGTACGATATGCGTATCAAATGAAAAGTGTTAATGAGTATTTTAAAAGGGCGTGGGCCTTAGTTCTATAGGTGGACGCCTTTTCGAAATATCGCCATAAAGGTGGACCAGGGGCGACTCTAGAATTTGTTTGTACGATATGGGTATCAAATGAAAGGTGTTAATGAGTATTTTAAAAGGGAGTGGGCCTTAGTTCTATAGGTGGAGGCCTTTTCGGAATATCGTTATAAAAGTGGACCAGGGGTGACCCTAGAATGCGTTTGTACAATATGGGTATCAAACGAAAGGTGTTAATAAGTGTTTTAAAAGGGAGTGGGCCTTAGTTCTATAGGTGGACGCCTTTTCGGAATATCGTTATAAAAGTGGACCAGGGGTGATTCTAGAATGCGTTTGTACAATATGGGTATCAAATGAAAGGTGTTAATGAGTATTTTAAAAGGGCGTGGGCCTTAGTTCTATAGGTGGATGCCTTTTCGAGATATCGCCATAAACGTGGACCAGGGGTGACTCTAGAATTTGTTTGTACTATATGCGTATCAAACGAAAAGTGTTAATGAGTATTTTAAAAGGAGGTGGGCCTTAGTTCTATAGGTGGACGCCTTTTCGAAATATCGCCATAAAGGTGGACCAGGGGCGACTCTAGAATTTGTTTGTACGATATGGGTATCAAATGAAAGGTGTTAATGAGTATTTTAAAAGGGAGTGGGCCTTAGTTTTATAGGTGGACGCCTTTTCAGAATATCGTTATAAAAGTGGCCCGGGGCGACTCTAGAATGCGTTTGTACAATATGGGTATCAAACGAGAGGTGCTAATAAGTGTTTTAAAAGGGAGTGGGCCTTAGTTCTATAGGTGGACGCCTTTTCGGAATATCGTTATAAAAGTGGACCAGGGGTGACTCTAGAATGCGTTTGTACAATATGGGTATCAAATGAAAGGTGTTAATGAGTATTTTAAAAGGGAGTAGGCCTTAGTTCTATAGGTGGATGCCTTTTCGAAATATCGCCATAAAGGTGGACCAGGGGCGACTCTAGAATTTGTTTGTATGATATGGGTATCATATGAAAGGCGTTAATGAGTATTTTAAAAAGGAGTGGGCCTTAGTTCTATATGTGGACACCTTTTCGAGATATCGCCATAAACGTGGACCAGGGGTGACTCTTGAATTTGTTTGTACTATATGGGTATCAAATGAAAGGTGTTAATGGGTATTTTAAAAGGGCGTGGGCCTTAGTTCTATAGGTGGACGCCTTTTCGAAATATCGCCATAAAGGTGGGCCAGGGGTGACTCTGGAATGTGTTTGTGCGAAATGGGTATCAAATTAAGGGTATTAATGACGGTTTTAAAAGCGAGTGGATCTTAGATGTATATGTGAAGGCGTTTTCGAGATATCGAACAAAATGTGGACCAGGGTGATCCAGAACATCATCTGTCGGGTACCGCTAGTTTATTTATATATGTAGTACCACGAACAGTATTCCTTCCAAGATTCCAAAGGCTTTTGATTTCGCCCTGCAAAACTTTTTCATTTTCTTCTACTTAATATGGTAGGTGTCACACCCATTTTACCAAGTTTTTTTCTAAAGTTATATTTTGCATCAATAGACCAATACAATTACCATGTTTCATCCCTTTTTTCGTATTTGGTATAGAATTATGGCATTTTTTTCGTTTTTCGTAATTTTCGATATCGAAAAAGTCGGCGTGGTCATAGTCGGATTTCGGCCATTTTTTACACCAATACAAAGTGAGTTCAGATAAGTACGTGAACTGAGTTTAGTAAAAATATATCGATTTTTGCTCAATTTATCGTGTTAATGGCCGAGCGGAAGGACAGACGGTCGACTGTGTATAAAAAGTGGGAGTGGCTTCAACCTATTTCGCCCTTTTTCACAGAAAACGGTTATCGTCCTAGAATCTAAACCTCTACCAAATTTCACAAGGATTGGTAAATTTTTGTTCGACTTATGGCATTAAAAGTATCCTAGACAAATTAAATGAAAAAGGGCGGAGCCACGCCCATTTTGAAATTTTCTTTTATTTTTGTATTTTGTTGCACCATATCATTACAGGAGTTGAATGTTGACATAATTTACTTATATACTGTAAAGATATTAACTTTTCTTTTAAAATTTGAATTTAAAAAAAAACATTTTAAAAAGTGGGCGTGGTCGTTCTCCGATTTTGCTAATTTTTATTAAGCAGACATATGGTAATAAGAGTAACGTTCCTGCAAAACTTCATCATGATATCTTCAACGACTGCCAAATTACAGCTTGCAAAACTTCTAAATTACCTTCTTTTAAAAGTGGGCGGTGCCACGCCCATTGTCCAAAATTTTACCATTTTTCTATTCTGCGTCATAAGTTCAACTCACCTACCAAGTTTCATCGCTTAATCCATATTTCCTAATGAATTATCGCACTTTTTCGATTTTTCGAAATTTTCGATATCGAAAAAGTGGGCGTGGTTATTGTCCGATATCGTTCATTTTAAATAGCGATCTGAGATGAGTGCCCAGGAACCTACATACAAAATTTCATCAAGATACTCAAGTTATGGTGTTAACGGACAGATGGACGGACGGACGTACGGACATGGCTCAATCGATTTTTTTTTGATACTGATGATTTTGATATATGGAAGTCTATATCTATCTCGATTCCTTTATACCTGTACAACCGACCGTTATCCAATCAAAGTTAATATACTCTGTGAGCTCTGCTCAACTGAGTATAAAAATGTCATATACTTTTACTATGCTGCATAGTAATTTGAAATTATTTAATGTAATATTGCAATCTTAGGTTAAAAAGTATGCATCTAGAATATGTTTAATAAAATACAAATACAATACAATACAATATAGTACAAAGTATTGGGTGGTTATACCAGTTTGTAAATTGTCGTTGAAACTCCATCTGGAAGAGAGTGCGAATAAAAACTACCCCGACAGCAGCATTGCATACCATTCTACACATTCCGTCTGCAGACCTAATTGCGAAAGATATTGCGCTGGCAACTGCAGCAAGGCTTGAGGCCTCGGGGCAGCTTGAGTGCAGGCTTTATGGCCATAGAACTATAGCACCATCTAATATCGGGCAAATGAAACGTGCCTGAGCTTCGAAAAAGACCTTAGGGCCACCAATAGAACCAGAGGGTTGGTGCTAGGATGCAGAAATGGCAGAAAATATTATACATGTGTATACAGATGGTTCCAAATTAACTGCGTCGATCCAGAAATAAGTAAATCCTACAGGCTGCCTGATTACTGCAGCATCCTTCAGGCGGCTAATTATAGCCGTGAAGAAAGCTGCAGAAATTCTGGAGGAAGCGTGTTTAAGCTGCAATCGCATCAATATATATTGATAGTCAGGCGGCGATTATGCAATACTTTTTCAAAGAAGTGTTTTGGAATGCAAATAAGCATCGGAAAAACTTCGCTCAGGCCGGACCATACACCCATCCTGGGTTCCCGGTCAATGAGTTGAAAAAGTAGGGCGCAACACTCGCTAAATCGACGATAGACGTTACAATCCGTTTGGGAGAAATCAGAAGGAGGCGAGAGTTGCATATTATCCAAGGAAAGGCGTGGACAGAAACGCCGAGCTGCAAAATTTCCAAGATCATGTGCAATGCCTACGTTATTAGAATCACAAAGTGGCTCATATCTCTGAAGAGAGAAGTCTTGAAGCTCACAATGGGCATACTAACTGGACACAGCCTTTTGGCATCACATGTAACAGCAGTACCAGCAGATGTTGGAAGTGCCAACTGCAGGAATAAAAGGTTGAGTACGTTCTGTGTTCGTGTCCTGTGCTCACCAGATCAAGGCTGCAGCAGGGATGAGCGTTATCAACAAATTTGAATAACCATTGACGAAAAAATAAAAAATAAATTTTTATTCATTATTCAAGAAAACTTGAGTGATGAATAAAAAGTTATTTTTTATTCACGCATTTCTTGAATAATGAATAACATTTTCTCGTTATTCAAAATATTCTAATTGATGATAAACGCCCATTCTTATTTTTGCAAATTTTGAATAAAGAGTTGAGTTATTATTCATTATTTACAAAATATGGAATAAAAATAAAATTTTAGTTTTTATTCAGTTATTCAAAAATAAAAAAATAAACCATCGAGGTGCCCTGAAAATATACCCATATGTGTAACCAGTTCGCGTGTAGTTCTTAAGCTTCTTAGGGTAATATTGAGATGATTTTGGCGAGTATTCGCGAGGTTTCTTGGGGGCCGTTTGGGGGTAATTTCTGGGACACCCTGGGGATCCTCCCGGGGTCTATTGGGGTCCATTCCAGGGGCTCCCTCGCGATCATTATAGGGTTTTGGGGTCATTTCGGGATGGCTTTTGCGACTCCCTCGGGGTCTTTTCGAGGTCATTTTGGCATGGTTTAGGGGAGTACCTCGGGGTCCTCCCGGGGCCATTCCGTGACCTTTTTGAGACTCCCTCGGGGTCATTTGGGGGTCATTCCGGTATGATTTTAGGGACTCTCTCGGGGTCATTTGGGGGTAATTCGTGGGTCATTTTGGGGTCTTTTTGGGGACTCCCTCGGTGTCATTTGGGGGTCATTGCGGGATCTTTTTGGGGACTTCCTCGGGGTCATTTCGGGGTAATTTCGGGATGGTTTTGGCGACTCCCTCGGGGTCATTTGAAGGTCATGTCGGGATGGTTTTTGGGAATCCCTCGTGGTCCTCCCGGGTCATTTCGGGATGGTTTTGGGGAATCCCTCGGGGTCATTTGGGGGTCATTTCGGGATGCTTTTGGGGACTCCCTCGGGGTCATTTCGGGATGGTTTTGGCGACTCCCTCGGGGTCCTCCCGGGGTCATTTGGGGGTCATTCCGGGATCTTTTTGAGGACCCCCTAGGGTCATTTCGGGATGATTTTGGGGACTCCCTCGGGGTCCTCCCGGGTCATTTGGGGGTCATTCCGGGATATTTTTGGGGACTCCCTCGGGTTCATTCGTAGGTCATTCCGGGATCTTTTTGGGGGCTCTCTCGGGGTCATTTCGGGATGGTTTTGGGGAATCCCTCGGGGTCATTTGGGGGTCATTTCGGGATGGTTTTGGGGACTCCCTCGGGGTCATTTCGAGAAGGTTTTGGCGACTCCCTCGCGGTCCTCCCGGGCTCATTTGGGGCTAATTTCGGAATGATTTTGGGGACTCCCTTGGGGTCATTTGGGGGTCATTCGTGATTCATTCCGGGATCTTTTTGTGGACTCTCTCGCGGTCATTTCAGGTTGGTTTTGGGAACTCCCAAGGGGTCAGTTTGGATTAATTTCGTGATGACGTACGACATTCTTCGAAAAAAGTTCCTGGTTTTAAAAGTTTTCTGGGATGTGGCGCATTCAAATCGGCAGCCGAGATTGGGTGATATTTCATTCGGCCCTCGATATACATATGTATGCAGTTTAATACACTTTAGTAGCACACTTTTAACATTGAAATATGTAGTTTTTGAGTGTATAATTAAGGTTCAAAACCTGTACATCCCATAGGTGAAAAAAAATTTTATTTGATTTGAAAAAAGTTTAATTTGATTTAAAAAAAAAATTCTTTTGACCTGAAATTGTTATATGGAGTAATTTGGATGTGTGCTCAGTTAGAAATGTCGCCAAAAGTAATCCGCAAATTTATGACTTGGAGACACCGTTTTCCAAGTTTGCTTCTGGGTATTTAGCGCTCTCTCAGGAGTTATTGAACGGTTGGGCAAACCTATGCATAACGGTTGCCGCTTTGGTCCATTTGGACCAAAAATGGTCCTTCCCAACCCCGTTTGGCCCGATGGTCCTTTCTGGTAAATTTTGGTATTTTTTAGCAAGTAGGCACGACTTTGGTATATTTCTCACCCTCAAATGACCCCGAATGAGTCCCCAAAACCATCCCGAAATGACCCCGAGGGAGTCCCCAAAAAGATCCCGGAATGACCCCCAAATGACCCCGGGAGGACCCCGAGGGAGTCCCCAAAATCATCCCGAAATGACCCCAGGGAGTCCCCAAAAAGATCCCGGAATGGCCCCCAAATGACCCCGAGGGAGTCCCCAAAACCATCCCGAAATGACCCCGAGGGAGTCCCCAAAAAGATCCCGGAATAACCCCCAAATGACCCCGGGAGGACCCCGAGGTACTCCCCTAAACCATGCCAAAATGACCTCGAAAAGACCCCGAGGGAGTCGCAAAAGCCATCCCGAAATGACCCCAAAACCCTATAATGATCGCGAGGGAGCCCCTGGAATGGACCCCAATAGACCCCGGGAGGATCCCCAGGGTGTCCCAGAAATTACCCCCACACGGCCCCCAAAAAACCCGCGAATACTCCCCAAAATCATCTCAATATTACCCTAAGAAGCTTCAGAACTACACGCGAACTGTTTACGCATATGGGTATATTTTCAGGGCATCTCGATGGTTAATTTTTTTTATTTTTGAATAACTGAATAAAAACTAAAATTTTATTGTTATTCCATATTTTGTAAATAATGAATAATAACTCAACTCTTTATTCAAAATTGGCAAAAATAAGAATGGGCGTTTATCATCAATTAGAATATTTTGAATAACGAGAAAATGTTATTCATTATTCAAGAAATGCTTGAATAAAAAATAACTTTTTATTCATCACTCAAAAAATTTAAAATGATGAATAATTTTTTATTTTTTATTTTGATTTGTTTCATTTCAAAATGACTCAACCCTGGGTTGCAGCTATTATTGGCAGCCAAGTTGACAGATCTCGAGGTAGCAATTCAGCTTGGTCCTAGAATATATGTAGAATTTGCCAAAAGGACAGATTTATTCTATAACAGAAGTCTTGGCACCTGATTGGAGCCCTTCCATTCGGGCATCAAACCAATTCTGGTAACACTGTGGACACAATCAGTCTATGTGAGGTCTTTATTGACCGGCCAGTTCAAACTAACCTGTTGTCGTATGGATCTCTTCGCAAAATTTCTTAAACACATCCTTAGTTTAAGCGCCCATTAAGTAAGTAAATAAATTCAGTACAGATTTAAGCTCTTCCCAAATAATAATTTTTAGCATTCTTTAATAATAAATTAACTTCTTTATTAGTTAATCCTTAATGAGTTCATTTGTTAAGATAAATTATTATATTTTTTCCTCTTGTGCCTCCTTTCACTGTGATAACTCACTCGTAACATCAGATTTACGATAGTGCCCAAAGCCTCAAAATCATTACACTCACCCGAAAGTGTAAATAATCTCAGGGATTAGAACATTCTTCTAGATTAAATTACAGATCATTTTCTTATTCATGCCAAGAATCTCTCCAACAGCGAATACGCTATGAATCTCATTAAAAAATTTTACTCTAAGTTAAATGCAAATAAATGGTGTTTTATACTAAAAAAAAAGTATTTGTTGGTGATAACTATAATTAGAAAAAAATATTTAAAAAAGCAGAAATTACAAAAAATTAGGAAAACATAATAAAACACTCAATCACAATGGGAGGAAAAATCGTGTATGAGAAAGGGTTTGTATATGCTTAAGAAAATTAGGAAAATTATTACAAATAGTTGCTCATTATAAAAAAAAAAATTAAAAAAAGGTGAAGTATTAAGAAAAAAAAAATAAAAATTACTGCGTCCTCCGGTGTTTTTGATACCGAAAATGTTTTATTAAGCCAATTTGCAGGAAAAAAATGTATTTATAAAAAAAAGCAAAAAAACAAAGAAAATACCGGCGACAAAAATATTATAAGAAAATCAAAAGAAACCCCAAAAAAAGTTTAATCAAAATCATAGAAAAAGAGGTGCGAAAATGGGTGGTTTTATGTACGCAGCCATACAATGAAAAATGTTTGCCGTTATATCAGTTACAGGAAAAACTGTGACGTTTAATGAATTCTTTCATCGTTTTTATGTTTGTCTCTTTTGTGTTTTTTTTTTTGTCCCCGTTTTTTGTTACATTGCAGCCCACAAAGAAAATTTCAGTTGTAATACAAGAACCTAACAGCAGAAAGGGGGAGATTTTGAAAATCACTGCGTTCCACAGTGGTCGATTTGGAACAAATTTATATACACAAAAAAATTTAATTTATCTGTGTCTGACATATCTGGCATCTGCGCCGTTCCGCTTAATGGGAGGATGGTGAGATATCGATGATCACTAGCAGACAACCCCACTAATCCAGGGTGCTATGTGGACAGTGCTAATATGATGATTTACTGCAATGGGTTATATTTCAACGGAGTCCTTCCGACACCGGATCGCCTTGGGAAGTAACGGTGTTGCTACCACGAGCGCTGCTGTGACGGACGGTTATTTGTTATATAAGACCGCAGATGCCGCCTTGTTGGACAGGTGGTTATACGATCAGGATGATTGACTCAAAAACTTTAAATGCTGATAAGGATGGTGAGAAAAAATTGGGCGCAAAAGAAAAAATCGCTATATGCTATGAATCGAACCTGGTTATCATGATAGTGGAGAGTGTGAAGCCAGTGAGATCAATGCAGGCGTGGCAGGTGAGTCCGAGTAGAGAAGAAGAGTGGCGAAGAACACGAAGCAGAGAGCGTAAAATAGCTTTTTAACAGTTCCCGGTAGCATAAAGAATCGTCCAGCGGGTGGACAGAAAATCATCACTACTGCAACCGTTATGAAGAAGAAAAGGAGTTCCAGCCGGTTAAGGTGCTTAGAATATTCCTGCCTGTGTAAAAAGCCCCTAAAATTCAGAAAATGCTGCATCGAAACACATCGGATTCAATCCGGAAAACTACTGCCCATATCCGTAACACTCCCTAAGTCTTCGGAGGGTGTCATAAGAGGCGACTAAAATAACAAATTTATTCAAGGGGTTGCCAGCGCAATTTATAGCTTCGCCCACTCAATTGTCAACCTCACATGGCCGTGGCGAATCCTGTTTCTTTAGCAGCGACTCCAATCTCCTCATGAATGTAGGGGGTGGGAGGGCGGTATGGTCTAGAAGGATTCACGTGGTCATACTTAACCGTTCCCGAGATGGTCGGGCAAGTACCTCAGTGGTGCTTGTTACTGGAACGTACGTGCATCCGGCAAAGGACCATCAACATCGATATCACTCCCCAAAACCTTCGAGGAGTATCCTTATCGCAACCACAACAACAATAACTGCAGGAAATTAAAAAAAGGGCAATGGAGGACATATGGGAGAGAAGAAAATAAAGAGAAAGGACTAGAGCGATCTATAGGGTCTTCTGGAGATTATTTTCATATACGCAGGCAAATCCAAGTTTGAGCAGATATATAAATTTTTTGTTTTTTTTTTTTTTTTTTTTAAGGCCTAAAATCAAGATATGCTCCGAGAAGGAAAGGGAGGAAAAAGTTAAGAAGGAGTTGTAATGAGACCGAAAAGAGCACAGATTGAGGCGGTGATAAACACAAAGGGGCGGAATATGACAGCGAAAAACAAGGGCAGAAACAGAAGAAGGGGAGAGGCATAGATATGGGGTGAAAAGAGTCCGAGAGAGAATAACAGTGAGCGATAAGGAGAGGGATAGCGATGAAGAGAGTTAGTGGGCGACAAAGGGTTAGGAAATAGAAGAAACAGACTTAGAGAAAGACGGGGAGACAGAATTTTGAGGAAAGGGAGAAGAGAAGTTCGAAAAGGAGAATGGCGAGGAGAGTAGAAATAAGAAATTAAAATACTCTTCATAAATTATAACTAAGGAAGGGTGACATCAAGTCAACGGTAATAACGGCAATTGACATTATGAGCACTTGAAATGGCTAATATGGTGACATCGAAAAATTCAAAGAACTTAAATGTCAACGAAACTGACATTATAGTCATCCTGCTTTTCCGAAGTGGTCATAGAGTCAACTATTTTTTTCTTAAGTGGCCATAAGGTCAATTATTTTGTTTCGCACCTTCACGTATCTACTAAAATATTAACAACTGTTGAATTACAGCTACATACGTATTATTTTTATACTCAGCGAGCTTTGCACACAGAGTATATTAACTTTGATTGGATAACGGTTGGTTGTACAGGTATAAAGGAATCGAGATAGATATAGACTTCCATATATCAAAATCATCAGTGTCGAAAAAAAATTTGATTGAGCCATGTCAGTCCGTTCGTCCGTCTGCCCGTTAACACGATAACTTGAGTAAATATTGAGACATCTTCACCACATTTGCTACACGAGCTTATCTGTACCTAGAATAGATTGGTATGAGAGAAATCGGATGATAAGCACGCCCACTTTTTGTATATATAACATTTTGGAAAACACAAAAAACCTGATTATTTAGTAAATAATACACCTAGAATGTTGAAATTTGCCGTGTGGACTGATATTGAGACTCTTGATAAAAATTTGAAAAAAAAAAAAATGTTTAAAATGGGCGTGGCACCGCCAACTTGTGATAAAATCAATTTTACAAATGCTATTAATCATAAATCAAAAATCGTTAAACCTATCGTAACAAAATTCGGCAGAGAGCTTGTCTTTATTATAAGGAATGCTTTGAAGAAAAATTAACGAAACGTAATAAAATTGGGTACACAGATTTTCCATGTAGCAGGTAATATTTTTAGAAAAAATGGATGAGCTCGGTTAAAGACCATGCCCACTTTTATATAAAAGATTTTTTAAAGGGTCGTAGACGAAAAAATTAAGGTATATCTTAGCGAAAAAGAGCTTTGTATCAATAGAATTTTACTTTTTAAATTTAATTATAACATTAAATTGGAAAACACTAAAATTTTTGAAAATGGGTGTGGCACCGCCCCTTTTATGACTAAGCAATTTTCTATATTTCGGGAGTCGTAACTCGAAGAAAAATTAACAGATCGTTATAAATTTGGGTACACAAATTTTCCCTATAGTAGGAAATATTTCTAGTAAAAATGGACGGCATCGGGTAAAGACCACGGCAACTTAGATATAAAACAAGTTTAAAAGGGTCGTAGGCTAGAATAATAAGCTATAACTTAGCAAAAAATAGTTTTGAATCAATGATATTTCACTTATCAAGTTTTACTCTAAGAGGAAATGGGGAGACATTTTTCTTTTAAACGGGCGGTGCCACGTGTTATATAGAAAAGTAATTTATCTGAAATGAAATGTGCGATTGAAGCTCACGCTGGGTATATAATGTTCGGTTACACCCGACCTTAGACACCTTTACTTGTTTTCACTACATATTTGTTCAGTCAAATGCAAAAAGAATTTTTTATTTCCGGGCCCAATAAGTTCCTCTCTGAGATGGTTCTTCAAATTTAGAAAAGGTTTCGAATGGAGAATCGCGCTATTTTTTATTCCAAATTTTCGTTTGAGGCGCTTCTTTTCAATGCAAGATCGGTTCAAAAGCTGGGCCGGTTAATATTATTTTGAAATAAAAAGAACATATTCAATTTAACGTCTAAACAATCCTGCACAAGTTTTTCGCTGCATATGGTTATGGCCATAAGAGTAAATTAAGAAAGGTCGTAAAGTTAATTGACCATATGACACTTTGAAGTGGTCATAAGACAAATTGATCTTATGACCATTTGAAGTGGCTATAAAACCAATTGACCTTTTGGCCGTTGATCTCAAGTCCCCACCGAAAAATTTATGAAATTACAATTGACAAGGCAGTCTATATTTGCCACTCAAACGGAGATTTCCTAAATGGTCATAAAGTCAAACCATAAAGGTCACAAAGTCAATTAACCTTAAACTATTTGAAGTGGCCAAGTGAATTTATGGCCATTTGAATTGTTCATAACGTCAATTGACCTTTTGGCCGTTGACTTAATGTCACCCCACCGAAAAAATGTATGCTGGCGAAATTTCAAGAAGTCGATTACAATATAATTGAAGTATCTGTTATCGGTAGAAATAAAAAAATTGGCTTTCTTCAAGTTTAATAATAAGATTTTCTGCCGCTGGCGAGTGAAATTCGACCACGGTGGGTACGAGTTATAAAATTACAAGTAAAACAAATATGGAAAAAATGGCATTAAAAGAAAAAACCCAAGAATGCATAAAAAAATCAAGTTATTGTAATAAAAAAAAAATAATAAAAAAATATGAACGTTAAACGCAACAACGCACGAAATAAGGGTAAACAATGACGAAAACAAAAAACTCAGTGACGAGGGTAATGGGTTAATTCAATGCAGTTGCACAAGACATTGAAACCAAAAAAATAAACTTAAAATAACGTCGAAAAATTAAATATCTTGAAAAAATCAAATTTTTTTTACATTTACACAATTAAATTTATGATATTGCGTTTTCAACTATTAAGCGGCGGTTGAAGTACATAATTTTCGGTTTGTTTGCTTGATTGTCTCGACAAAACGTCAAATCGAAATGGAAAAACGAAAACGCATCTGCATATGTATGGCCTTACATTTCTATGAATATGTGTGTGTGGGAAAACTGGTTGATAGCTTTTATGATGGAAAAAAGTGATGGAGTGGCTTTTCATTTGGTATATTTGGTCCCATTGAATATTCAAAACGCATGCAAGACAAGAAAAAAATATGTTCGGCTTCAAAGTTTAAACTAAAAACAATGTCCTTCCTTCAACGATACACGAACGCTATAACTTTTTTTACTATCAACATCTGAGATGACTTTGTAGAAAGTTTGGCATTTTCATACGTCGTTGGGAAAATACGTGATTTACGTGATCTGCGCTGTTAAGGCGAAAAAAGTTAACAAAAAAATCATTTTACATCTTCCAAATAATTGAGAGCTCAAACCTGTGAAAAAAATAAATACATTTGCATATTTATCCGCTTGGCTTTTCCTTTACTAAACTGAACAAGAACTACACCAAAGGAAGGGGAAGTATCCAGTTTTGTACTTAAAGTTGCACCACCCATTTTTTTCATGATCCCGCCACATTTGCTACTGTCAAAGATTGTGAAACGTCCTTGTGTGCTGTTTGACTGTCACTGTTTTGTTTTTTGTTTTTTTATTTTCTTGTTTTCGCTTCGTATCCCGTTTCCTTATAAAAATTCTCACCAAACGGCCCATTACATACGTACACAAATCACACTATCTCACATAATTTACATATACCATACATACCTACATGCGCATTACTCGCAGGCGCAGAAGCGTAAAGATCACGGTCGCACCTCAACGTCAGTTAGCCCTAAAAAAAGGTAAAAAAAAATCGTCACTGTGAACAAAAGGCGGTAGATATACTCAAAAGTGCATATATGCAAAATACTTGTACAGATTTATACGCATATATACAAACCCTGCAGGAATGAAAGCGGTCACCAAAAACTTCAACAGATGTCTCTGCTAGTAACGCCGCTCAAGAAATTATAGCACTCTAGAGCAAGCGCGCTTAAAAAGTTGGCTAGAGGAGACATAGGACAACAACGTCAATTGAAGTTGAAGCCACTGCTTTCAAAGCTTAAGCCTACCGCAGCGAGTAGACGGCGTACGCTTGTACCATTGGTAATGCCTGTCTGTTATTTGACCCAGATTCAAAGGGTTAGGTCGCGATGGTATCAGAAGATGCCATCGTATCGAAGTGTAGCGGATACCTATCCGAAAAAAGAATTTCGTAAGATACCCCTAAACCCCTAAACCTAAGGAAGATTTTTTGTTATTTATTATGATTTTTGGGCCTCGATGCGCTGCGACATTTATTGAGATATGTTTTGCTTGACCTTTCAACCTGTTACTTTATATGTAGACATTTAATGTAACCAAGCAGCTCTTCAGGCTTTTTACTCCATATCACGAGTGTATTAAGAATTACGTCACCTATATGGGAAAGTCTGTCTTGCCAGGGAGTCGCATTCGCAGGAAATGAGAGCCAGTATTTCATCTTCCAGCTCACAAGAGCGACATAATTGTGTTTCGGATAGATCTAACTTATGTTCCGTAGAGTATAGAGTGAGAGTTCGTAGGTCCTCCCTGCTTTGATTAATAAGTTTGGCTGATACTCTCATTGGGTGTATAAAAAATTTGGCCTGTCTTTGCCCTGGACAGTGAATCCAGTGTTGTTTTAACTGCTTTGTTTCCCAGTGTGAGTCTCCAGAAGGGCTCTGGATCATAGAATGCTGCTATAGCACCCTGCTTGGCTAGGTAATCTGCCTGTTCATTACTTCCCTCATGTCCCTGATGCCCGGGAACCTATCCAACAAAAATCTTTTTTTTTGGTTCCCAAATCATTTGGGACTACAAGTAGCTGTGTAAGCCTTCTATCTACGTAAGGATTCCTCACTGTCTGCTTAATTAGAACACTCCTCGGGGATAAGTCCCTCCGTAGACATTTTCTACCGCAAATATCTATTGCTTGGATTTCTGCCTAAAACATAGTGGGGTAGCATCCCATTGGTATTCATTTGTTGAAGTTCGACCCTATTGATACCAAATTCCGTTTTTCCGTAATCAATATTTCGATCCGTCCGTGAACCAGACCTCTGAGCCAGTGTCGATTTTTCCCAAATAGTTATATTTTCAATGGGCACCTCATGGGAGCTGTTTTGCCATCGAGTAGAGTGCAGGCGAATAAATCTCTTGTTGCTTTGTTTAAGGTAGCATCTAGATGAGCATGTAACGACCTGGCGATATATCCTAACGGTGTGAATGGGCTTTTTATTTTTACCACAATAGCCTTCCTGATGGTTTCCGAGCAAGGTTTCCCTGTGTTGCTTTAGTTACAGATGGGTTTGAGGAAACGTTGTACGGTTAGCCCCATGATTCAATTAGACGAGTTTTCGCATGTAGCTTTTTTAAAAATGTGACACTCCACACTCATGGTTGTTTTTAAGAAGTGGAGAAGGGGGAAAATGAAATCCCCTTTTTCAAAAAGGCACAAATTCAACAAAAACCTACTTTGACCCATGACGATTGATAAAGCTTTAGCCAAGGGCTCTGTTAGAGAATGTGGCCATAATAAGCAACCTTTCAGTCACATTTGACACTGAGGGAAAATGATGGTGTGCATAACGCATCATAGATAAATCCTAAGATGAATATATATATGTGGACTGCGGTTCAGGAGCTGAAAGCTTCTCAGCAATTTTAGCTGTCGCTGTCAGCCCATCTAGTATCTTCCAAGCAGAAGTACTGAGGTTTTATCCTGTAACTATATTTAATCCGAAAAAAATGTCTTTCGAATATATTTACATAATAACACACCTGAGCACTTACTCAAGCAGCGCTCATGACTCTTAACTCCCCCATCACTTCGTCTAAGATCGTCAGCAGCTGCAAGAGGTCGCTTTAGGCGCTGCAGCTAACTACGCAACAGGCATGGATGCAGCATAGGTGGTCAAGATGCATCATTTAAGAAAATAAATATTTAGGATTATTGCCTCAATCACTGACCACTGGCCTGCATGAAGCAAGAACGGAGATCCCTTTTTACAGCATTGGCATGAGCTGCGTCGAGGAGAGCTGCAAAGAAACAGTCACGCACTGCCTTTAGCTATGTCCAGCTTGAGCACACGCTAGGTTTCAAACTATTGGCAGTTACACACAGCCGGAACTTCCGAAAGCTGTTTAGTACTCCGTAAACGAGATCTGGAAGTCCAAATGTTTTGAAAATAGTGCCGAACAACCTTTTGACCAGCAGCAAGCAAGTGCATCAAAACAACACCTCGTTCTTTACTTGCGGGTCTTTAGTGTACGGGTAGCACAGCAACAAGGATTTCTGCTTATTTGTGGCCTCTGAAAAATAATTGGGTAAGGCTTTTTCAACTGAGCACCGTTTTCTCCAAAGTTAATATTTTGCGATGATAATTGGTCAGCGCCGAGTCTTGTGGTCGAGAAGAACACTGTGTGAATTTGGTTGCAAAATTCTGCATGGTTTTTTTTTTTAAATTGGCAATTAAATATTTTTGTATTGTCTTGGCAAATTAATTGTTTATCCGAAAGTAAGCGTCCAAAATTGGGGAATTTTTTAGGTAAAATCCTATGGATCTCCAAACCATCGGGAGCAGATCCAGAAAAAAACCCCTCAAGTGCCAATACGTTAAGAATACTGCCATCAGTAGTTCGGCTTATTTTCCAGATTTTTTTTCACTGTCGTCCATAGGATTTTCCACAATATTTTGCGAACCGTCTTCAACAGTGGCATTTATTTACGTGACATAAAAAATAATTATAACCTTTGCACAGGGTATGACCAGTATTTCCATTAGGAGACGAATGTAATTTTCCGTTGTATAAATATTTTCTACACGTTCGACCCACGTATTGTCCGGCTAGTTCGCTAAGTTTAAAATTTTCATCACTAAAAATAAAATAAATGTAAGGCGCGATAACCTCGGAAGAAATCTAAGGCCGAGCTTCTCTTCCAATTTGCGTCGTGCTCCTCTTGCTTTTCCGTACAAATTGGTCGGATGGGACCTACATGTTTTATGCCGACTCCGAACGGCATCTGCAAGGCAGATGAGTTTTCACTGAGCGCTTTTCATGGCAGAAATACACCCGGAGCGCATGCCAAACACTGCCGAGGGGCGACCCCGCTTAGAAAAATTTTCTTCTAATTGAAAAACCTTATTTCTAAAATTTTGATGTTGCTTTTCCCGGGGTGTGAACCCAGGGCAAACGGTGTGGTAGGCGGAGCACGCTACCATCACACCACGGTGGCCGCCATCACTTTTCATCACTTATTCGCACTAAATTTCTGTACACTGTATTATGGTTATTTTTTGAAAAGGGTTCACCAGTGATTTGGATTCGGCATTTTGTTCACTCGTATTTCTGCTCGTATTTCATATCAATGCAAACAAAATAATTATTAATAACTCTAGTTTTATTTTTTTCCTTATTGAAAACAAAATTTTTAGTACTAAAGCTTTCGTAAAACAAAGCAATGTTTTCAAACTATGTCAGATCCCAAACATTTTTTTTTCGTAGATTATCCCAGAAATGGTTTTTGCATAAGCTGTTCTTTAAAATTTCCGTCTGCAAGGCAGAGAAATTGTTTAAATATTCAATTTTTTATAGAAAATTTGTTGCAAACAAACAACAAAAACAATTTTTGCAAAAAAAAATAATTTTGCCCTGTACTTGAATGTCTTTTGAATCTATACCTAAAAAATTGCCCGATTTGGACGCTTACTTTCGGATAAACAATTCAAAAATATTTAATTGCCAATTTAAAAAAAACCATGCAGAATTTTGCAACAAAATTCACACAGTGTTCTTCACGACCACAAGACTCGGCGCTGACCAAATATTATCGCAAAATATTGACTTTGGTGAAAACGGTGCTCAGTAGAAAAATGCTTACCCAATTACAAAGTTCAAGTGCTCAACATTGTTACAGAATTGCGTTTTTATTTGTAATTTACCCAAAAATTTACATCAAAATTATTAAATTTTTCACGAATGTTATCAAAAGAAACTATCAAAACTAAAAAAGTGTACCCAATTGACATTTTTGTTCTGACAAGAAAAACTCAGTATTGTTTTAAAGTTTTGTTCATTATTCAGAAAGGAGTTTGAAAAGAAATAACACTTTCCATTTTAGGAGCGACTTGGGAGTTTGGAATGTGAAAAGCACAGGGTGGTCTAAGTCTACATGGATAACCTTTAGTAATTGAACTATGGGTTAGCCTTATGTATTTTTAGCTTTTCAGTGATAGCAAATATGGTCTTCTCTGAAATTTTTGGGCCTCTATGGACTCTTTTTTACCATTTTCTCTATTCCAGGATGTACTTCATCAAGCCCATGTCATGAAGATGTACAATTGATCTGGCCGCGGCATTGCATTGCTGCAGGTAGAGCGGGTTGCTCAGCATTGGCTCACTCTTCATGTTTGCTTTCCTTTTTCCCTTCAGTGAGTGATCTCTCTTTGTTAGTTATTTGGCGCTGATCTCTCTGAGCAGGAGCCTCTGTTGTTGTTGCTGCTGTTGTAGTACCCGACGGTTTTGAGGAGTGTTATCGATGTTGATGGTCCTTTGCCTGATGCAGATCCGTTAAGTTCCGGTAACAAGCACCATTAAGGTACTAGCCCGACCATCTCGAAAACGATTTAATATGACCACATAAAACCTTCTAGGCCATACCGCCCTCCCACCCCCAAGACCCGTGAGGAAATTTGGGTCGGCAGAGCCTCGCCTGCCAAAGAAACGGGGTTCTCACGGAAAGTTGAGGTTGACAATTGGCTATAAATTGCGCTGGGAACCCATTCAAAGGATTGCGCTACACAGCCCCTTGAATCATTCGATATTTTAATCGCCTCTCACGGCAGACATACCTACCGCGGGTATATTCTAAGCCCCCTAACCCGCTGGGGATTCTCCGTATGTGCTAGGCTTCTGGGTACGTTCGCTGTTTCACCATTTTCGATGGCTTTGTGCTCAACAGGTGCTGCCAAATCGACCTGTTCGCGCCGACTGATACATCCACTGTCTCCCCGATCCGTGGATGCACTGTCCTCGCTCCAAGCTTGTTGGCTGTATATCAGAGCTTGAGCACATTAATCACATATAAACAATATCATCTTGCTTTACAATTTCCTACAGGCACAATTCTCAAAATGTATATACACTTACGCCTTTTTTCTCACCTTTACAAACCGCGTTTTTGGTTTGATATACTCTATGCAGCTCGTCTCTATTTTTACATATCCTACAAAGGTACATACATATATATTCGTATACATATGTAACGGGTTACTTGCCTTTCAACGTAAAACATCATTTTGTTCTGCGGAAGAATCGATTAATGCAGCTACAAAGAAGACAAATGCATAAATATCTTAACTCAACTCAAGACTTTTCGATGTAGACGCTAACTTACGAATGTACCACCTTTATTTTTCATCTCCTGCTGCCTCATTGCTTATGATCCTTCAGATCTAAGTAATACCTCTTTTTCAACCTTCAGAACAATATTTGGTTTTCCAGTGTCTGTGTTAGTCTTATTTATATATGTTAATGAGTTTCATTAGGCAAAGTGTTGTTGCATGAAAATGAAAATTCCTATGAAGATTTTTATTAGTATGTGCATGGAATTTAATTTTTGTGTGAAATTGTTTATGATGTGATATTTTAACAAAATTCACAGATACGAGTACAAACAATCAAGTGGATCTAATTAATCGAAATAGCTGTGGAGACAACATACACTTACTTTTTAGACTTTTGAATCCAGACTGTCTCAATGGTGTATAGCATCAGGAGAAAATCGCTTAACTTCCTACCCGACTCTATTGAAGATTGTGGTCTGACTTGCCTTACCGAAAGTGGCACTATAACATATTTTAGTTCCGATCAAGCAAGGTTTCTAATGGTAGATAGGAAAGCATGCTCCTTTGGTGAGTGTGACCAAATGACTGCAATGTTTTCCAGCAGAGGTCTATGCTAACACGGAAGTAGTGAAACATAAAGGTGACAAAATTAAGAGGGATGCCTTTAGTGGTAGCCAAGCTACAGTTATCTCTTTGAAATTCTTTTGTTAAATTTAAAACTTGTATTAAACTGTATTCGATCTAGGTAAGTGATTGCTCAGTAGATCGGGCTGTTCCCATCTTGCCTTATTAACTTTCTGTCTCATCTGCGGCACGTCGAAATATTTGTAAGGGATTCAACTTCACATGATCATGGTGAAAGAGCTGTAAAGACGACGAGCAAATAAAATCTATAAATAAACTTATCTATCGTTGTCCGGATTCCTAGCAGCAAAAAGATACCGCCTCCTTAATGTACCCACAGTCTTTTGGTCGATACTGAGCCTTGACGCTATAGTCTGGTGGTAGGCGCCAAACAAAAGGAGCAATCAGCAGACCATTAGGAGAGTGCAAAAGCTAGAATACCTGGGGAAATTTTTCTGCTAATATCAGGCGCAGTGAGGAGTGCACTTAAGGAAGGGTTAAGCATCATCTTTCGCTTGGTGACTCTAAATATGTTCGTGAAAGGTTTGACCGAAAGAGGGACACTTACGCTGAGGAATTTCAAGCCATGGGTCTCCAAAAATTAAGAGGGATAGCCCTTTCGCATACACAATGAGAGCGCAATTGTGCTATGGAGTGAAGACCCCAGACTGACCTGACACGGACAGTACGAAGACAGTTGACTTCAACGAACAGATGGAGGGACATCATAGTTTACACAGGTGGTTCAAAAATGAAAAAGTGAACTTGAGCTTTACAACGACAATTTCGTCTGCCAGCTGGCTCCATATGCAGAAACTGTCATAAACGATTTCCAAGACTGCTGACGAGATGACTCAATGGCAAGATTTTTCGTCAGTCTGAGCGATTGACGAAGATGGCTTTTTCACTCCTACTTAAGATAATATGGTTAAATTAGTGGTTCATTCAAGACAAACTACGTGGTATCTGATTGAACGAAAACTATCCCGCCAGTACAAACCGAAATCATATAAAATTGACTAAAATGTTTCCGAGTGTAAGTGTGGGGAACGTATAATTACTCTTGCCAGCAAGTGCTAATTTGGACTGGTTGTTATGTCTGTATGGAACTCACCAGAAGTTTGTCACTCTTAATAGTTTTGCGAGCGCAGGACATGAGCAAACTCTTTTAATCTCGCCCAATTTTTTTGGGAATACTCTATCTCTCTTGGTGTTCCCTATTAGCAGCTATCACTAAACAGGGGTTGACTTGTAACGACACGTCCGAAATTGCTTAGGTCGTCAAGGGCTTATTAATGAGGATGATGATGGAAGTGTAGAAAGTCAGTGCATGCCTTCTCAACCTAATCTTACAACCATGAACATTGGAACATTGGAATGTTTCGGCCAAATATTAAAGTTCTGTTCAATATATTAAAGCTTTACAGTATTCGAGCAAATCGTATTGTTGTGTTCTAACACTTGATATGTTTGCTGGCTTTGAATCGTCGCATGTGGTACAAAGAGTCATAATCATAGATACATATGTACATATATGAACTTATCTACTTACATTTATGAATTTCAATAAGAAAGAATTTGAGCTCGTAGTTTCTGTATAACAAAGCTGAAATTCAAGGTTGTGCCCCAGTTTTTTATTATCATCGTGAAATGTGCTCATTCAATATTCTTATTTTTCGCTTTGTTAATTCGGGTTTCATTGAGTTTTTTTTTTTTTTGCATACCATTCAAATTTAATTCTTTTATTTCTCCTACATCTTTTTTTCACCCGATTTAACAATGTCTTACAAATCATATATATGTAGGTCTCTCGGTGTATATGCTCACATGTGTACATACATATGTTATTCCACTTGCCTAATCATCCAAAACCCACATAGAGTATGCCAATGAAAGGCAGCAGCATTATCTAGGATAATTAGAGTTGTGCTTTTTCGTTCTTTTCAGAGATTCGAATCTTTCGTTCTTTTTCTGATGAACGAACAAGTTGTTCTTTAGGTACATCTGTTCTTTATTTTTTCAAGCAAATTTGTTTACTGCTGCTCGCACCCGCGAAAAAAGCGCCAGCAAGTATAGATGTGGGTGTGTATGCAGCAATGCTTTGTGTAGGTACATATATTTAAATGTGTTATGAATAAATAAGTTAATATATATATGTATAATTAACTTCAAAAAAGTTACAAATTTCGGAATGTCCAGGAAATTGAAAGAGTACAGACACAAATTGTAAATATGAACTTTTCAAGTTTAATAAATATAATAATTAAATAAAAAAAAAAAATAAAAATTCATAAATAGTCCATACATATATTGTTGCAGCAGTGCCACACACAAAGATGACCACAGATATCTGGCATCATCGACATTCGTGCTCACTGTGAATTTCTGCGTATGTATGTATGAATTTACAATGTTCGCGAACGAGAAGAGAGAAAGAATAACATTAGATAAAACGAACTAGAAGAACAAATGAACTAAAAGAACAAATAGAACCGAAATCGAAGATCTAGTTCACTTGTTCAGTTGAGAGACCCGGTCAGTTGAACAAGTTCATAACGAAACGACCCAACTCTATGGATAATGATAAATGCAAGAGGACCAAAGCAACGACAGAGGCAACTGCTTGCTGGCGTTGTATAGAGCCAAATACTTTACGGGGCTCCTGTTTGGCACCTAGCCACGGACTATAAATCAAATTTCAGCTGGGTAAAGTCAACTGGCAGCTCAGGTCAAATGCCTCAACAAAGGGACGATGGGCACACCGATGTATCCCAGATATTATTATACGGATATCGAGAAAGCACGGCGAGTTAGATTTCTACCTCATATAGTTTGTGATGCACGGTTGCTTCAAGGAATATCTGCACCGATTCAATCACGAGCCTAAAAAGATATGCGATCACTGTGGGAGCGATGCAGTAGTAGATGTTTATTATGTATTTTTCGAGTGTAATAGATTCTATAGCTCGATATGCAAACTACGCGGCATTTTCGGAGAGGATTACACTCCTGAAACATTTGTTGGATGCATGCTACAAAGTAACGTAACATTTTCCGCGGCATGCCATGAAATAGCGGAAATAAGTCTTTCCAGACTTCGTAGCAGCGAACATTAAACAGTTTGGTTTAGTTAGTGAACAAACTGCAAAGGTGGAGGGGATTGAGCTGAGAACGCATTGGTTACCAGGCCTCCGTATAATTAACGGGTTCAGAATGATAAACAACGAAAAGGCTAGCATATAGGAAAGGTAATAGCAAACTAGGCGACGGATTGGAGACAAGGCCTCTCCAACCGTTCGAAAACAGGCCAGATGAAGGAATAAAGTGTGGATTGGAGACAATGCCTCTCCAACCGTGTGATCAGAAGCAGTTTAGATACACGAGCGAAAAAGAAAATGAAACGGTAATTACAAGCCTAAGGATTGCATACAAGACCTCTCCAACCATTCGAAATCGGCTCCAAGTGAAGGAATAAAACACGGATTGGGGACAAGTCCTTTCCAACCGGTGAAAGTAGCTACATCAGAACGGAAAGCCGACAAGCAAAAAAATAAAAATAAAATGCAAAATAAAAGTTTTAATAATTCTTAAGACAACGAAACCACAAAAAAATTACAAAAAAAAAAAAATATAAAAATAACCTACAATCAGGGCCGTAGATAGAAAATCCGGGCCCGGGACTAAACAATTTACGGCACCCCTATAAAAAATCCATTAATACATTTGATTAATTTAAATTAATGACGTCTCATTCATGAATCATTATTGATGGATTACATCAAAAAAAATTTCTGACACTACTTTATTTTATCTGTATTTTTCTTGTATTTTCTCTTATATTTTTTGTCACCCTCCCTCCTAATACAGGTTCAGCACTGGTGTAACTGTGTAAATTATATTTCAAAAAACTAACGAAATACAAGAAAAATAGAATCTAGTTCAATAAAAACAAACGAGCCAGTTTGTATTTCCATAGGTCTTTTTTTACTTCCGCCCGTTTTCCCTTAATTTTTTCTTACAAATGAAAATTTCGTTTTTAGTTTAAAAATGTTGTGCATAAAAACACAACTAAAATCAATTTCCTTAAGAAAAAAGTGATACATCAGGGACAGAAATCATTTTCCCGTGTTACTTGCATATTTTTTATTTTTAAAAATGTTAATAAAAAATAAAATTTAAAACATAAACAAAAACATGTCAAACTCACTATTTTTGAGGGGAATAGTAGTCTCGTTTTCTCATGGTAGACATTTTGTATTTTGCAGTTCCGATAAAGTTTCGTCAGCTTTTCTTGTTTGGAATCCAAGACAAAATAAAGTAGTGTAATATAGGCATAACGTAGAAATACAATTCTCTTTTAACAGCCACATCCATGCAAAAATTGCGAGTACTCCATGCATGCATGTATGGAGTACTCGCTATGGACCAAGCGAGTGCTCCAAAATTAACCACAATTCATATAAAAAATATGGTCCAATTAACATTGCGATGTCCTAGGACTGGACCATATACTCCAGCTCAGCACTACATCAGAGTAATCCATGGTGTACCCACAGTCCAATAAACATCGTGTAGTGATTACAATCGTTAAAAATGAGCAGTGATCGGCTTACAATATCCCTGCAAAAATCCTTGGATCATGTGGTCCACTGGAGTACTTACCATTATACTCCACTGCAATGCAGCAATGGACCAGCTCATGTCTCTACACGAACATATTGATGCAATTTCAGTTGCATCTGAGTATAATGCGTATTGAAATTTAGTAGTACTAATTTTATGCGTGGCAATTTCAGAGGTGTATTTAAAGTCTGTCGCTTAGCAGTCCATATAAGGTTTAAGCGTAAACGTATATAGATGTGGAAAAACACAGCTAATATCAAAATTTAACTGTCTTACCAAAACGGATTCAACAGAAAGCGTGGCAAGTCCTGAAACTCGCTCTGGAGATAAACACGATCTATGAAAGTTTTTGATTCTTGCAAGAACGCTGAAAAAACGTTCTGCACTACCTATAGTGACAGGTATAGTGCAAGAGATACGTAAAGCAACACAAATGTTGGGGAAAATTGTATACAGATTTTGAACATACATATGTAGATGGCATTTAGCAATTCCAATGGTGACAGACCTTTATCAAAATTTGCTTGCAACACTCGCCCGAACCGTAGTTTCATCCATGTCTTCAAATTGCCACAAAAAGGAAAACGTCTCGTTCAAATTTCACATAGCTGCAAATCGTGCAAATCGCCAGTAATGCCACTGATTCCCGAATCAACGATCCCCAAGCATTTATTGTTTTTAAAATCAGACTCTGGATCTTCCGTAGTCATCTAATTTCCATTATCTTCAAACCGTCTATGGGTTTTCTCTTTCGAATGTCCAGAAACTTTTGCGAGATGTTCAATTGAATAGCAACTGTTTTGCGTTCGTTTAAAATTGTTTCACATTGGTTCCTAATGAACTTCAAATCAGCTAATAAGGCATCTAGATGTCGGACCTGTTGTTGTTGTAGCAGTGCTTCGCCCCATCCAATAGGTGTGACCGATCACAAATTGTCATCAATATCCTCTAACGGGAGTCCAAGGAAACTTGCTGTTTCAAAAGGGGTGGACCATAATGAGAGGGGTGTTAGAGGCGTTGGTTCCACATTACAATTGAAGAGATGGTTGGTGTCATGTGGGGACACGTTTCAAGCGGGGCATACATTTTATATGTCGGGATTGATTCTGGATAGGTAAGAGTTTAACCTGTTACAGTATCCAGATCGAAGTTGAGCTAGAGTGACTCGCGTTTCCCCAGGGAGTGTGCGTTCCTCTTCTGCAAGTTTAGGGTATTGTTCTTTGAGTACAGGATTCACCGGACATTTCCTGTGGGGATAGGACACCACCCTGTGGTACCCCTTGTTTAATTCTTCTTGGTTTTGATGTTGCGTTTCTAAATTGCACCGAAGCCTGCCGGCCACCCAGATAATTTGCGGTCCACCTTTTAAGACTTGGGGGAAGGGTAGACCCTTCCAGGTCTTGCAGTAACGTTCCATGGTTGACCGTATCAAATGCTTTTGATAGGTCTAGCGCAACGAGTACTGTTCTATGGTGGGGCTTTTGATTTAAACCCCAATTTATCCGGATGCTAATGGCATTTAGCACGCTGGTTGTGCTATGAAGTTTTCTAAAGCCATGCTGATGACGGGCTAGTTGCAAATTTGTTTTGAAAATGTCGGACCTCAACATATATGGTGGCGTGTCAAGCTTGGAGTACGACGTTTCTTTCATTAATGGTAGTCAGTATTTTGAACCAAATTGAGGAGAGCAAGATACATTCGAACTTGTTGATGTACTTGAAAATGCCGGTAACATCTCCCTATGCTTGTGCAGTCAAATTTAGCTTAAGTAATGCGTTTAATGCTTTTGTTAATCCTGGAACATGGTTTGCGAATGGTCTGTGGACGTGGTGTATCACTCGCGTGGCCCTATCACGGTCGTTAAAAACTATACAGCGGGGAGCAAGAAAAGCTAATTATGACCTGATACAATGTATTGCAGATGCTTGTACTCAGGTCTTGATCCTGCCTTTCATATCGCATTTTAGGTTCCTTGTTTTTTCTTAATGCCATGAATTCACTTTACTCTTACTCTTTCTCGGCCCATAAGGGTAAACTGCCTCCTTACTTATTATAACCTAAGCATAAATATTTCAAAAACTTTTCTGCAGAAGGTCAAAGAAAAGACTGACCACATTCCAAATTTGTGACCGTTGTTAAAACTGCTCTTATCCGTTTCGAAAACTGAAGGCAAAGCAGATGCCTATCGTTTGTTGATAACAGTTGATAATTGTAAGAATAGGTTTTTACTCACTCTTTTTTTGAAATGTTTTAAAGTGCGTTAGCGTAACATTTAAGCTTGGAATAGAATAGCAATGGATGGAATGGTGGAGTTGGCTAGCAACCGAATGCCATTATCCTTAAAATAGCTTAGGTAGACTCTATACCATACGAAGATAAGACCTTGTGATTGAAACGCCCGATTACGAGCTAATTTGTTACCAATTATTCGGCTACGAAGTGTTGACGTTGGCAACATGGAGCCGATAGTTGAAAGTTTAGACTTCCAATGACAGGTACTCACGTTAAAGCATATTGAATAATATAGGCAAGGGACCAACTGAATTACGGTATAACAGAATAATGGTCAGATATGCTACAATCCGTATACCCTCCAATAGATAAACCCCGATTTTTTTATGTAAGGGATATATATTTTAGGTAATTCCACAAAGTATAGTCTAGATTGTGGGAAGTTCTTCCATCTAATTCAAAGCACTTTTAGTTGATTCCAGAAAACAGCTTCCCTCTATTTTAGATACTATTTATGTATCTTTACAGACGTGCATACATATGTATACATATCCATGGAGTATACATATTGAGGTGTACATATACATATACATATGTATGCGTTTTTAGAAGGGGAGCGCTGATTGTTTTTATTTATGATCTGTTGGAAATGCGTATAAAAATATGATCGTTACGCTGATTACTCATCAATTCAGGCACATCTCATATAATCAAGAACAAAACTTAAAACTATACAAAACAACAACAAATGAAATTGAAATGAAATAAAATAGAGGCATCACATTTATTTCCTTGCTGGAGCTGGGGCTGCTGCGTCTAGTAAACGCTTACTCCCCAACTCTATCACAAACGTATGATGAATGAAGTGAAGAATACATCAGCTATTTGTGCACCATTCTGTTTAAATTTTTATACACAGCTGAGCAGAGCTCACAGAGTATATTACAGGGATGCACCTTAACGTTAAGCTAATCGTTTATCAAAAAATTTCCACCGTTTCCGTTGAAACACTTCGAAATATTATCGATAAAGAAATTATCAAGATAAATTGTATCTCGTTTTTAACCGAAACGAAAAGCTTTCGTTAACGTTAAAAACGTTAACGAAAACGTGATACTTTATGTTTGAATTGTGCTGGCAATGCTATAGCCATGGTGAAGCCGTAAGGTGGCAACAACGAGCGCACATACACACACAAACTCTATGTAATTTGTTTGTGTAATTCGTTGGTGGTAATGTCAAAAATACTCTGAGAAATGTTCGTACTGTCAAAATTCATGAGAAAAGTTGCAATCAGCTTGGCTAATGCTTTCACCTTTAATGACTCCGCCATCAATCAGCTTTGCCAGCATAGTTTGAAATTAATAACCAACATAAACGATTTGATTTCGTTTTGATATGGCAGAAAACGAAACGAAATCATTTCGTTAATTTGACGATCTTAACGTTAATAAACGAAACGAAATGACTTCGTTTCGTTTATTAACGTTGATTATCGTAACGAAATGATATCGTTTCGTTGGTTAAGCATGCCTGGTATATTAACTTTGTTCGCATAACGGTAATCCGTAACGGCATAAACTAATCGAAATAGATATAGACTTCTATATATGAAAATGATCTGTGCGAAAAAAGAAATTCATTTAGCCATGTCCGTCCGTCCGTCCGTCCGTAAACACGATAACTTGAGTAAATTTTGAGGTATCTTGATAAAATTTGGCACGTAGGTTCCTGGGCACCCATATCAGATCGTTATTTAAAATGAACGAAATCGGACCATAACCACGCACACTTTTTCGATATAGAAAAATTGCGATAATTCATTACCAAAGACGGCTAAAGCGATGAAACTTGGTAGGTGGGTTGACCTTATGACACAGAATAGAAAATTAGTAAAATTTTGGACAATAGGCGTGGCACCGCCCACTTTTAAAAGAAGGTAATTTCAAAGTTTTGCAAGCTGTAATTTGGCAGTCGTTGAAGATATCATGATGAAATTTGGCAACTAAGGGTCATTCCTTTTTAAAACCCTCATTAATACCTTTAATTTTATACCCATATCGAACAAACACATTTTAGAGTCACCCCTGTTCAACCCTTATGGCGATGTCTCAAAAAGGCGTCCACCTACAGAACTAAGGCCCATTCCCTTTTAAAATACTCATTAACACCTTTCATTTGATGCCCATGTCGTACAAACACATTCCGGAGTTACCCCTGTTCCACCTTTATGGCGATATCTCGAAAAGGCGTCCACCTATAGAACTAAGGCCCATTCCCTTTTAAAATACTCATTAACACCTTTCATTTGATACCCATATCGTACAGACACATTCTAGAATCACCCCTGGCCCACCTTTATGGCGATATCTCGAAAAGGCGTCCACCTATAGAACTAAGGCCCACTCCCTTTTAAAATACTCATTAATACCTTTAATTTTATACCCATATCGTACAGACACATTCTAGAATCACCCCTGGTCCACCTTTATGGCGATATCTCGAAAAGGCGTCCATCTATAGAACTAAGGCTCACACCCTTTTAAAATACTTATTAACACCTTTCATTTGATTCCCATATCGTACAAACACATTCTAGAGTCACCCCTGGTCCACCTTTATGGCGATATCTCGAAAAGGCGTCCCCCTATAGACCTAAGGCCCACTCCCTCTTAAAATGCTCACTAACACCTTTCATTTGATACCCATATCGTGCAAACACATTCTAGAGTCACCCCTGGCCCACCTTTATGGCGATATCTCGAAAAGGTATCCACCTATAGACCTAAAGCCCATTCCCTCTTAAAATGCTCACTAACACCTTTCATTTGATACCCATATCGTGCAAACACATTCTAGAGTCACCCCTGGCCCACCTTTATGGCGATATCTCGAAAAGGCATCCACCTATAGAACTAAGGCCCACTCCCTTTTAAAATACTCATTAACACCTTTCATTTGATACCCATATCGTACAAGCACATTCTGGAGTCACCCCTGGTCCACCTTTATGGCGATATCTCGAAAAGGCGTCCACCTATAGAACTAAGGCCCACTCCATTTTCTTTAATTTTATACCCATATCGTTCAAACACATTCCAGGGTTACCCTAGGTTAATTTTGCTAAATTGTGATTTTCCCTTATTTTGTCTCCAAAGCTCTCAGCTGAGTATGTAATGTTCGGTTACAGCCGATCTTAGCCTTCCTTACTTATTTTTTTTTTTCTTTTGTATCAACAGATGATGTTGGCGACGAAACTAATTGCTCATCCAACGACTCAATAAAAATACATACGACACGCATTGATTATGCTCATAAATTAAAAAAAAATTAAATGATTGTATTCAAATATTGGAAAAAAGCTATTGGCTACCAGGCAGCATGCCCGGCAATCTCTTTAACGGACAAAGAAAAGCAAGAACGAAACCAAATCGAGCAATAGCAGTTTGGAGCTGAAATATTCATAAGCCACTTAGGAATTTGTATCAAAAATTATCCTTGAAATTAATCAGCATTAAATTAAGTAGTGGGTAGAGTGTAGATAGAACGCTGCCATAACATTTTAACGGTTTCAACAGATGGTCATGCACTAAGCAGCCACGCATGACAACGCCAAAGCACATAATTCGAATGCACGCACGCATGCGCAATGCAAGCAACTAAGTAATAGCGTAACACCATAAGGCACAATTCAAGGTTGCATTGACTTTTGTATATATGTATGTATAGGACATAAGTATTATTAATTTAGAACTTCAACTCTATTTATATATTGCATATTCGCATTTCAAAGCATGACTAGCCAGCTTCTCCCCCACAAATACAATTTTCTAAAATTAATATTCATATGCCACGCAATTCAGACAATTCTTATTGTTTTTGTTGCTTTAATGCTATATTTCGTTGCATAGGGTTGTCTTTGCATGCGTTAATGAAATGTGCGACTGCAATTTGTTGAGAAAGGCGCGACTTATCGAACAGTAGGCGCAGTAACTGGCAGTTATTATGCGTCCTCCACCCTCACCACTTTCGCTGTTGAATTGAAAATTTAAAAAGTAAAAGGTGGCTTTTCGATGCCACTACATTCGAATTTCATGTTGTTATTGTTGTTGTCATTAGTCCTTGTGCTGCTAGCAGTCCACTTTGTACCAGCAGCTATGCAGCTAGTGACTCACCCTTTCAAGCGGCAACCATAACGGCCCTAAACGACCCCTTTTAACCTTTCATTCGAATTTCAAGTAACAACTTTTATAAAGAAAATTGATATGCTTACATTTCGTCATACAAATTTAAATATACAAATTCTCGAAATTAAATCGATTGAATCGAGCAAATAAAATATATGAAATTGCATTTGTATTGCTATGAACTCAAATGCGATCAATTAAAACTACTCGACTCCTGCGAACATGGCTTCGAATCCTTGCATCTGTTTATTTCAATGCGGGAATAGGCGGCTCACTTTTGATAGTTTTCATGTGCCAAATGTCAACAACCTCATTGTGCATTATTGTATAGGCAAAAAGTATAGAATTTCCAAAATTTTGGCAAATCGATCAGTTTATTTATGTATTTGAAACTACATACAAATATAAATGTTAGGTCTTGCTCGTATCTGCCTTTATAAGCTGTAAACTACTCAAAACTGTTGTCCATCAAAATTGGCAGTTAGTTGTGTGCATTCGTTCCACAGCCCTCGCACGATCGATCGTGGGTGTATAAATTTCGGAAAGTTAGAAAAGTTTTGTTTGAAAACGAAGCACATTGCTCAAGGAAATGTGGGCAATCTAAGGGCAATATGTTAACATACTCCTTTGGAGTTAACAATGGTAGAAAGAATAGAACACTCAGGCGGGCAACTTCGGCTGATGTCTTAAGGCAAACTCCATAATTGGCTTCTGGAGCGTATCCGGAAATATAGAAATTAAACTCAGCTATCGGCGCATCTACACCTTGGAACATCAGTGGAGCAATGTGCATGTGCATAACTGCAGCGATGGAGCAGATGATGCAGCTGTACCCGCTGGCTACCAGTCAGCATACACATCAGTATTTTTAACCATTACATAGTAGTAAAACAGACAACGCCCTGGAGAATATAGCTAGAAAAGTATGCGACAGAGTCATATATTGACAAAGCAACTCCAACTCATCCAATGTCCAAGGAATTGCATACCAAGATCTTGAAATTTTGAACACGGAATACTTGTATGGTATATAGATTGCTAGTAGAAATCAGAGGGCACGGACGCAGGAATATTCGAACCTGAAGGAGAAACTGAATCGCCAGTAATGATATCAGTCTGTCTTAGGTTCCAGATCAAAGAGGGGTGAAAGGCAATGAGCAGGCAAACAACGTAGCTGGGAGCGCAAGAACTTCAATGCCCATAGAACCCGAGCCCTTTATAGGAATAGGAACTATCACAATAAAGAGCTAGCACAGGGGGGAAGAGACATATCTGAGGAACCAACACTAGTCACACGCACGTGCTAGACATCTGCAGGATAGGAATGCACAGCACATCCCTATCGACTGCTATGTCATTGCGAGAGGAAGACTAAAAGTACCATAATCGATTTTGTGACAGTGTTCGGTTTGGACCAGGTACTTGAAGAGAATAGGGCACAATAGATCTACAGGTCGCAGTGCTAGAAAGTGCTACTTTTCAGACTTAGTATGCAAATGACAAGTAAAGTCCTCTCTCGAAGAACAAAAACCACCCGATATAATTCAATGATGGAGAATATTGAGAGCAGTGACAATAACTAAATCACCCACAGATGTCGACAGTACTGGAGCGGCAAAGGTTATAAGTGTACTAATGGAAAAATTAAATGAATGGTAAAGAGGTGAACTGCCCAGAAATGTTAAGAATGCTATAATAGTGGGGAAATGCCCACCTCCAAACGATATAAGAGGACATAGCAGAGGTCGTTAACATCGCTTATTAAAAAATTCTTAAAACAAGCTTACAAAGTATGTAGCCCGAAAAGGCACTCCACAATAGAAGGAATAGCCATGGTTACAAACGCTGTAAGACAAGTATAAATGGCATGCCACGATGGCCAATAGCTTTATTGATCATGCTTTCGATTCCGTCAGGTGGCATGACATTACAAGGTAATCCCCAAAGCACAGAAAGGTAAGATTTGCTTCACATACATAGATGGATGAATGACCACAGGATTCAGTTGGCGACAGCAAAAATGATCTTAATCTTCGTGAAGATTTGAACTCTCACCGTTGGTTATATGAGGTTAAGGACAAACAAGCAAAAGGATGAGGGTAGTCAGCAAGTTTGCAATGGGGAATATGGGACGATTTATGACAAACAAAGATGAGCATAATATTGCGCAAAAATTGGGAATATGAATTTCCTTTGCTTACCAAACGATTTTCTTAGATGGCTTCTCAGTAGTTGCGCGGACTATACCGATACATCTTCTGGCTTCGGATAGGATACCGATTTCCTGGGAACAGCAATAGAGCTTCAATACCGCGGAACTGACTGCCGCGCCGCTTATCTGACACGGTTACTTACTTACTTACTTAATTGGCGCTTAACCGTTTAAACGGTTATGGCCGTCCAATAAGGTGCGCCAGTCGGTGGTTCTCTCTGACAACCGGCGCCAATTGGTCACACCAAGGGAGTTTAAATCGTTTTCCATCTGGTTTCTCCAACGGAGTGGGGGCCGCGCTCTACATCTGCTTCCATAGGCGGGTTCCGATTTCTTGGCCGGAACATCATCTTTCATTCGCATAATATGGCCTACCCAGCGCAGCCGCTGCGTTTTAATTCGCTGGACTATGTTGATGTCTGCGTATAGCTTGTACAGCTCATTGTTAAATCTTCTTCGATACTCGCCATCGCTAACGCGTAGAGGTCCATAAATGACAGGTACTTCGTTTTGTCCTCATTCACCATAAAACCCATCTTTACCGCTTCTTTTTCCAGTTTGGAGTAAGCAGAACTAACGGTGCGGGTGTTTAGGCCGTAGATATAAATGTCATCAGCATACGCCAGTAATTGCATGCTTTTATAGAATATTATTCCAGAGCGGTGTAGTTCTGCAGCTAGTATAATTTTCTCCAGCATCAAATTAAAGAAATCGCACGATAGGGGGCCGCTCTGTCTGAAACGTCGTTTCACAGCCGTATAAGTTTTGCGGGAAAACCAAATTCAGACATAGCTCCTTTTCGTGCTGTCGAAGGCGGCTTTAAAATCGACGAAGAGGTGATGTGTGTCGATTCTTATTTTGGCTGGTTTTTTCCAAGATTTGGCGCATTGTGAAAATCTGGTCGATAGTAGATTTACCAGGTCTGAATCCTCACTAATAAGGTCCAAATGCACTGGACGGGACTTTATATGCGATATTAAGAAGGCGGATTCCGCGATAGTTGGCGCAGTTTGCACCTACGAACTATAAATATAAGCCAAACGACAACAATAGATCAGAACTAAGGATGACAGTGATGATGACACAAAGCCGAAACTGGTTTGTCTCCAAACCAAATTTTACAAGGGATGACGGAAAATCGTTCTAATATACATCAATTATCCACCCTGTCGGAAAATCAACAAAACAAAAGAATCTCTGGAATACCTTACACCCTAAAAAAAATCTTCGCAATATTTCTGTGCCTATACGAAATAGCCTTCTAAACACTTGTTTCCTCCAGTACTTCGAATGTCATGTCGTTATGTGATATAATTGTCATCCACGATTCCCCACTGTTTAATAAGGACTTCTTTACGAGTATTTTTTAACGGTACCTTTAAACTGTGCTTCAATTGCGACAAAAACACTTAAGAAATGACTTAGCGGAACGCAGCAATTAAACGATTTAAAATAAAATAAATGTGGTTCTTAATTTCAAATGTTTAACAAGCTGCTTATATATCTACAAGAGCCCTTATACTTAACTCGAGAAATGCTTCAATATCAAAACTAACTTGTAAAAACGTCAATTAAATTCGCCACGATGAAAGTAAATAATTAACCCGAAATATTTGTTGTTTACGTGGCAAGAACAATAAAATGCGGAACGCAAAACGGAAAAATGTTAAATGTGAAAGATAATTGGGCGTTTGATTTTGGGCGATCGGGATATATATTTTAATATTTAGCAGAAAGCAAGTAACAACAAATAAGCAGAGCTAAAATGCGAAAGGAGGATGTCTCCACACAATAAAATAAACAAAGACGACAGCAAAATATAAAACAAATGGAAACAAAAACAATAAACATATGGAAGCAACAACATTTGTGTGCAGCAGCATTTTGTCCAACGAAAGAACAACACAAACGAGCAATAAAATGCTGCAACAGCATCTAAAGCAGTGACAACAACAGCACACATACATGCATACATAAATACTCATGTTTAAAAAAAATGATAATAAAAATTTACTCTCCATTTATTTTCTTTTGTAATTGAAATTTAATGGAAATTGAGCAGTCTTTGTTTGGTTTCTGCGAAAAGTCGTGCCCAACTGTGGGCGATGGATGGATGCAGAAAGCAACGGACTACTAGTAATCTGATATCGCTGAAGTCAACATATCCACAGATGCTTCCACGGCAGCCGGCTCTATGTGACGGAGAAACTCGGGATTTTTCCCAGCTAAAAGCTGTAATTTCAGCGTAGCCCCGTTTAGTTTGTTGCGTTCCGCCCCAAAGGTTGGAGTGGTCAATTAAATGGTATGAAAAGTGAGAAGGCATTAGAGGCCGGAGGAAGCTTACCCTCTTCCGGAAAGATTGGTTGGTTGATTTTTCGGCCGGTGTAAAAGAAACCGGACCCAATTATCGAACGAGTCGCTATTTGGTTATTTTTTTAAGCTCTGCACCCTAGTTCAGTTTAACGACTAACATTAGCTAGAGCAGGACACTCACAGAAAAGCTTAGTCACATTTTTTTCGCTGTACCTACACAAATACTATAGATTTCGAAATTTCGTATGATTCCATCCATCTGTTGTAAATTGTTTTCACCCCAAAAACTTTCCCGCAGGTCTTAAGGAAGTGTGAAGGACGTGATGAGTTCTTCACCGGATAATCCGCTCGCTCCGGCACCAACACCTCCTGTTACCAGACCGACTGTCACGGTAAAGGTTCCTTTAACCCCTTGAACCTTTTGTTCGGGGATTTTTAGTTGCCGTTTAATACAGACATGCCTACCGGGGAGTATTCCAAACCCCTTTACCCGCAGAAAATCTCTTGTGATGGTCTGTTTTGCTTGCTGAAGATAAATCATGCTACGTCTAACACTGCCTATGCCCTTATTAGTTCATCCACTTTATCATATATCTTAAAAGTCTCTTAACCTGGAATACAAATACGCGTTAAGTTAGGTTAGGTTGAGCAGGAGGATCCGAAGGGACTTATGGACTTAAATAAAATAACTCCCTGCTCTTGACACTACTAGCAGCTTTCTCGGACCAATTTTAATTTCTGCCTAGATATCTGGTAACTCTGCCAAACTCAATAACCGCAGCCTTGACCTCACGAGCTCGAGAAAGACACAGCACTTGCCCTTACTACCTGTTGCCCGCACTTCTTGCATATTTCACCACTGACAAGGCCTAATTTATAAGAATGACTGAAATGATGTTAGTACTCCCATAATTACCCTCAAGTCTTCTCTTTTTAGAGATAAGAGAAACTTTGTTAGCCTAAATTCGTAAATCTTGCATATAATCTCAGAGAATTTCCACGCTGTTCCTGCTTTCTCCATTTTATTTCTTTCAAACATACTGGGACGACCACCGAAGATGTATCAAGTGCTTAATCTTCCTTAGCCAACTCATCGGACAGATTTCAGTATTCAACTTTTAATCTGTAAGGGGTGTTTCGTGGAAGCCCATGGAAGCACCCACCCGATCTAGAGTCGAACCCACACTTTCCCTTTTCTAATGAATGCAGATTTATTTGTTGGTGAATTTGAATAAGACCCGCCACACACACACACTGGCAGAGAGCTACAACCAGTCGGGAAGATGAAAGGAGGATGGCTCAGAGCGGGGTAACTGTAAAGTACGTTAACGGTGTCGGTTTGCTATGGATTCAGTTTATAGTGCCGATAGAAGGTATGACTGCCGGTAAAGGTATGACTGATGCCAAATACAATCATTGTAATGGGTTAACGGTGCCTCGTTTGACAGATAACACAAATCAACGGTGCATCGAGAAACGACGATTTATTGAACGAATGACTCATGCGAAATCCAACCGGTGTAATGTATTAGCGGTATATTAGTTGACAGATACCCAAAATTACCGAGGGGCCGTTGAATAAATTAGACGATGTCGGACGTTCGCATAATTGGTGACGAATGATGAACCACAGGCGATTTAAAAATCATCGGCCGATTTGAAGCTAACCGGATGATCAATATTGGTCTGCTCATTATCAAGTCTAGAAAACCTTGAGCTACGCGAATTAGCGTTTCATAAGATTTTTACAAAATATCGTACACGACAAACGCACTAACTCTTTCCTTGATTGATTATTTCATAAGTTTACTATTTCTCAACCACTGTCCAAGAACCTTACGAAATAATAACAAACAACGTAAGATAATATTCATTTCAGACCAAAATGATAGTGGGGCATAGAGCATCACACGACCCACTGGCGGCAGAAAATACACAAACACTTCAAGACCATTGCCAACCAGCTCGCCTTCCTGCATGCACCCATCCCTACCTACAAATGTATTCAATGCAATTGTAGACCAACGAGAAAATTCCAACGAATCTCTTTGAGTATCCGAAACCGCAAACATCTCATTGAGCACATTGAGCCGCCTGGAGCAAAGCACTTGAAAGTGTTAAAAGACCGTATCAAAGCGTACTTCGCAAAAATGTAACAACTAAAGCAAATGCGTTGCCTGTGAGCGTGAAGTAAACATACACAATCCTTTGATTCTTCATCACTCCGCACTCTGCTGGCTACAAATCTTTGCAATGAATTCCTGCCCACATAATAAGCTCGGATCGAGTGCGGCAAAATGTCAGAAGATGTACATACTTAAGTAGGCGTGCAAGCGGCTGGAAATGAATAAAGAAGGCGCTATGGATTGTAGGCGCGTAGGTCGGTGAGACTTGCATTCGTAAATACGTACATGGGTAGGAATAATATTTTCGCAAAAGTTGTATATACTGGCTTAATTTAAGTTTAGCTGCAAGTAGTTTGTAAGTGCCTGCATTTGCGACCTTACTTCAGAGGCAAAGGAAGATTTCAGCTCAACTCAATTTCACACTGCGATTTGTTTTAATTTTACCCATCATCATTGCGTCGGGCTTCGCTTGTCTGAACAATTCTGTTATTTATTTGTATTTTTTTTTAGGGATAGCTCATGACTGCTATTTTTTCAGAAAGCCTTGTATTAAGAGTTTGTTAACAGTTATTTTAATATTATTATAATATTAATAAAAAAAACTCAAAACGCAACGATTACTCTTCCGGTGACACGAAAAAACTCGAAACATAACTGTTGATTTACAATCGAAACAAAAAACTCAAAAAATAACTCTTATTTCCCGAGAGAAATAAAATAATCGGAAAATATCTGTTACTATCAGACCGAAATAAAAATTTCCAAAAATAACTGTTATTTTCCCAGCAAATTAAATAACTCAAAAAATAACGTTTTTCCGAGCGAAATAGAAAACCCAAAAATTAATATTAATACTCGAGCGAAATAAGAAACGAATAGAAATAACTATTATTTTGGAAAGGAAAAAGCCCACAACATAACTGTTATGTTATAAAAATAATATATAGAGTACTCGAGAAGTAATAGTTTTTTTCCGAAGGATATAAAAAAACTCAAAAAAAAACTGTTACTTTCCGAGCGAAGGCGCGAAGCGCGTCCCTTGAAGGTTGCTTTGTAGACGTTCCTATAAGATTGGATGAAATTTAGAGAGGCCGAGAGGTGCACATGATCGACCAAGCGAAATAGGCGTGGGTCCAAGCGCGGGGCTATAACGTGTGGAAGATTATGTGTAGGTCTTACAATTTTAGACAAACAAAGTTGCTGCTATCATTAAAAAGAGAGGTTTGTAGACTCATGACGAGTATTCTGACTGGGCACTGCCGTCTGGCGTCACATGCCTTTAAATTAGGCTTGATCAGTGATAGCAGATGTAGGAAGTGGGGGTTGGATGAGGAAAAAATCGAACACGTTTTGTGCTCATACCCTGTGCTTGCCAGGCTAAGACTCCAGCTATTAGGATTGATACAGCTGTCAGACCTAGAAGCAGCAAGTGGCATATGTCCTAGAAAAATTCTAGTATTTGTCAACAGGACAGAGTTATTTTAAAACATTGGCCCTGGTTTTTGATAGAGTTTTTTTTCAGTTTGGTCGTTTTCTAGTAACATTACGGACTCGTTCAGTCTATGTGAGCTCCTCATGAATCGGCCATTTCAACCTAACCTTACCTGCCGAGAGAAATAAAAAACTCAAAAAATCTGTTTAATTTGGAGCAAAAAACATGAAAAATAACTGTAATTTTCCAAACGAAATTAAAAAAAAAATATTAAAAGGAGATTTTTATAAAAAGGCTCATAATTGTTGCGATCCCTGCTACTTTTTTACATATGTATGTATGTTAAATATACCTGCTTACATAAATATTTATGTATTATGCGGTATATGTATATAGTGTATATAACTTATCAAAAACTTCACTTGTGCAACGGGAAAGGGGCGTGATCCTTGTTAATTGGTTTTTGTCATTGTTCATTTCCGCTCGCAACAACAATCAATTTGATTTAACTCCATCGTCGCTGTGTAGCAATTTTAGTAATTTACTTCTATCTCCTCTTCGCCTTCAGATCCATACAGATTTTGACTCTGGAGCCCATTTTTTTTATCGCCCCGATTAGCCAGTTCATAAATATAAATATTTGTTTTGTAAATGCCCACACGGTTTCTTTCTTTATTTTTTAATTTCCCCATTGATTTCATTCATCCAGGGCAAGCTCAGCAGCACGGAAATGTTTCGGCATTCATTTTTGTCGCATTAAGCGTTAATTGACGTCAACTTCAACGCTTCAAAATGCACACTCTGGGCCGTACCCGTCATGTGTCTACAGCAGTCGTATTAGTATGAGAGTGAGGTGTCATTTTTGGTTGTCAAAGATATACAACTGTTTCATCAAGCAGACTCAGCCTAAAGGAGTGACATGTTGTGCAGTTAAATCGCTAGAGATAAGCAGTCCCTGCAGCGCGGCCATCCTCAATGCCGACTCTTAAATCCTCATTCGTGCACTTTACGCAACGTGAGGAATCAAAGTGCATATTAAGTTAAAGGCACAAACAGACGGGAGCCACTCCGACTTACTCGAGGTTTACACCATCTGTTCCCAATCAGGTGCTGCTGCAGGCGGGAACCTTTTTTACATCAAGCGGAGAGCGTTATAAGTTTGTACCCATCTCTAAGTCCCGTACTCGGTTAGTAGTTACAATAGGTCTGAGTCTGGAATGAAGAGATTTAACGATGTCCTGCAGGTTGATTTCCTCGATAGAACAAAGTCTGACAATAATGAAAAATAATGTTTCCACTGCTGTAAAGAATACCATACACAATGACAGCAAACCCTGCCGCCAACCTTCCCTTCCCTTCTCGTCCAAATTCTAGCCATCCGTGAACCAGTTTCGTCCCTCACCCCATTTATCCTTCGATGAAATGAAGGTGTTGACGCCCGCGAAGAAGGCAGGTGGCGGCTTGTATAAACCCGAGGCTGGTAAGAGTGCTAGAGTGCCCCAATCAGAAGACTCCATAGCCCATATCATGGAGCCTCATCAACTGCCGGACTGCAATTGGTAAAAATGCTGCAGTCCCTCCAGCCAGAGACCGCCGACGCTAAATCACGAAGCCTAATCAACGTTCGAGCCTCAGTCGTCTTCCCTGCAGTATCCATATGATGAATTCAAAGCTTCATATTTAGGATCAGGGTGGGTTTTGTTCTCTATCTTATATATGCCCGTATAAAGAACTAGTTCCGTGAACCTAGAGTTGGCTTCAAGGTCCACCAGAAGCTTGTGTAATACCGGTACACAAAGTACACGGGACAAAATACCCGCTTGCGGCGTCTCCGAGCACACTCTTCCCAGGTTTGTGGTGCGAACCCTATTATGCTACTGAGATTCTGCTGCACTGAATTTTGTTAATGAATTCAATGGCCCTCGACCCCCAAACCAACTAGGTTTCTTTTGATACTACCATAGAGAATATCTTTGATGTCAGGAAATGCACCCAGCTTATGTGGCCCAACGAAATCAATCCTTTTCATGGGCACCTTCAAATGGTCGCTATACTCCAATGACATACAGATCAGCCTTTTCCTATGACAGCAGATCTGCTTGTGTTTTCTAAGATAAAACAAGGATCGCGTCGTGGAACACCGGTAGAGTTCTTTGTTGTCTTTAATTGAGGCTGATAGTGGATAAAAGTATCTAAGCTTTCCCAATAGAAAATTATTATCATATTATATGCAAGATTATAGTATTTCGATGCCTAGTATCACATCAATAGTTTTGTTATTGATTAACGCTATATAAACTTTGAGCAAGACATATATTACACTACCCAGTTATCGATCTAATAGTTGTACAAGATGCACGTATCAACTGAAACTTCCCTCCGAGAATTGTACCAGGCAACATATGAGGTCATTGCCTTTGGTTTCCGCCACCAGGACCACAGCACACAACACACAAACACATATCGACACAGTTCGAATTAAAAGAATGCTGCGCGCAGGGCAAAGGGGCGATGTGAGGACTTAATTCAAAAAATATGTAACAGTGTATCGAAACTTCCCTCTATCCAACAACTACTCGCTGACAAACACACCACACAAATGCACATCTTCTTTAATAAAATTTAGATGAACAAACCCACATACGCTAATCTTTGAGATGGAACATATATAACTACGTACATATATGGATATATTTATTGATGTCTGCAACTTAGCTGAGCATATATGCCAAATCAAGATCTCTGCATGTTTTTGTTTTTGTTAAACAATTAGGTAGGGTCGTTTAGGGTAGGCTGAAGTTTTGGTGCCTTACCAGACTGCATTCAATGACAATACCTACATACATACGTAGATACATGGACTTTTTAAAGGACCTAATAGGGTGGCAAACAGTTTGATGTGCAATAGCTCACAAGGTGTTGTTTAATTCATACATTCATAAAAGCGCGCGCGCATGCGTACTAACACAGATGCATGCCTTACGAATCGCTTTGCTTATATCCTTAAAAAAATTGAAAAAGGAAGGAAGGAAGCAAAACCTGCGATTTCAAGAAACATTAAGAAATGCACAGCTGGTAGTATTCGGAGTGTTGGTGGTATACTCGTACATTGTTAGACGGTAGCGCACCCTAAAAACTTCTGAGTTGACGACAACGAACAACTATAACATACGCTCACGAAGGACTTTAAGGAATTAAGTTTTCTGAACTGAATTGAGGAGTTATGCGCCTGCTGTGGCTGACTGATATGTGCTCTATTAAACATATTTATGAACATATGTGTGCGTTTACATTAAACGAGCGAGCTTCAGTAGCAGTCCCAGAGCACATATAGACGGCGCTGCGAAAGACAAACAGCTGACTGCGCAAGCGCATATGTGCTTGAATTTGGCGCGAGCCATTAACCAAAAGCTGATATGATCGGTGAGCGCAATGATATTGTCTTTCGATTGCACTATATGGAATAACATGTGAGTATGCCCAATTTGCCTTAAAATGAGGAGAGCTTCAAGCCGAAGAGAATTTAGTGAATTCAAAAGAAAAAATTGTTTTTCAAAGCAAAATCCACGCTTTTCAGGGCTCTCCCTGTTTTTGTCGAAACGACGTCTTGCCTATTTTTTTTTACAGGAAACTTCCCTGGAGCTCAGTGTTGTGGATGGAACTAGGAAAGTCTCCATTGACTTGTACATCTTCAGGAAGGAGTGGTTAGAATTTGGAATCTCTCGCCCAGGGTTGTGCACTCGCTTTATGAGATGGTAGTCAATTGACTCTGCGCTATGATCCCACCGTTCTGGTTAAATGTACTGAATACAATAAGCATTCATTAAATGGTGGTTTCAAAGCACGGACCGCGCTGGTTGGTATCCCTGGCGCTCTCACACCAACACTTATCCTGGCATTGACTATCATGCTGAGCAAACAAGATGGCTGCAGCCCAGTCCTTTATCAGACGTCGTGCTTTGGGCTATGCACTGTTTGACTTCGGGCACTCCAGCATTCTTACCAACTTCACAATCAAGACAGACTATTTTGTGCCGACAACTTTCCCTTATGTTGGTTCAATGGAAACATGTCCTCTTGCTAATACTGAGTGGGAGAGGACTCATATGGGACAGAGGGCTGGTATATTCAAGCTAGGGTCGAACTTGGAAGACGAAGTTTTTGCGCGTTTTTTTTCAGGATCTCGGTGTTAGCCGGAAATAGTTGTTCGCCATTTTATGATTTGAATAATCTGGGTCCCAAGCCATTACGGTAACCCAGGTGTCATGAATCGGACGCGTAATGCTGTAGGGAATTCGAACTTCCTCTGTAGTGTAGCTAAGCAAATGTTGGACATATTTTGTTGAGCAGCCACATCGCTCCCACAGGAAGTTTTCTGACGAAATCATTGGGTCCACCAAGAATCGTCTATCAATGGTGGATTTTGGTGCTGATATGAAGCGAAATGGAAGTATTTAATTTTTCATCGAGAGCCATTGGAAGTATAACTTCAGCTTTAAACTTCCAGATACAGGACATAAAGTAGTCTTTAAGACAGATATGAAAGGAGGGGTTAAACATTAAACAAGTACAAAGTTCTAAAAAAAAGTACCCGGTTCTGAGATAGTAATCTGTTCGAAAAGTTATACAGTTCCGAAAAGGTATCCGGTTCTAACAAATAAAATAGTTTTGAAAAAGTAACCGTTTTTGGAAAAGTACCCGTCCCTAAAATGTTACCCGGCTCCGGGAAAATGCCAAGTTCAAAAAGTTATTCGGTACTGAAGAAGCATCTGACTTTGAAAAATCTGCCAGCCCTAAAAAATTACTCGTGAAAACATCGAGAAAATACATAGATCTAAAGAGTTTCTGGTTCCGAAAAAGTACCTGGTTCAAAAATAGTATCCGGTTCTAAAAAGTACCTCGATTCGAAAATTACCCGATTCTAAAAAAGTACACGGTTGTAATAAGTATTAAGGTTTGAACTGTGCAATAACGGAAAGCCCTTTTGATTCGTTTAGTGCCTTACAAGCGGAAGTCTGCGCTATAGAAGGACCGATTTAATTCCTGCGTGATAACACAGTTTCGTTAGCGAACATACTTATCTTTGTTAGTGGTCAGGCTGTGGAAATTGAAGCTTTGTTTGTATAGTGTGGTGGTATCAAGCTTCGTTCAAGGAGCATGAGAATGATGAAAAGAATGCCAGAGAAGGCACTTACTCTAAACCAATGCAGATTTCTGGTGGACCATTCGTTCGATATTCCATAGAAGGCGCAAAACAGCGATCTTAGTTTCAGGTTGTTGTTGTTGTTGTAGCGATAGGGGCACTCCCCGAAGTTTATAGCTTAAGTGCAGGTTATAGCAAGTTGTTCAAAGGGTATTAAGTTAGGGTTTGAAAAATGTGCTCCTCACCATACTCATGGAGGACACTTGTAATGGAGCATTTATATGACTATGTGGAAGTTTGGTCCATCCTATTCAGGAGCTATAAACCTAACATTTTCAATGTATGGCTTGTGTTCATTTCATTAGTATTTGTTATGCATGCAAGGCAAAAAAGTACGAACTCTTTCAAGGCGGTTGCCATGCCCATCGCCTTCTCTGTTTTTCAAACTCCGTCCCTGATTATTTTATGCTAAAATTCTAAATATGCAGTCCTTAGAAACCTTTCTTTTCCATGCACTGATAACTTTGAAGTCGAACAAATTGTTCACAAGACCAAGTCGTGAAGAACTTTTATACAAGTTTTGGCAAGTTGGGTTGGTAAACGATCATATATGTATATACACACACTCAGACATATCTGTATGTACTCAAGAGCTCTTTAGCAATTGTTTTGTCTGCAGCAGCCACTTTTGCAAAAATCATTGCACAAAAAGTTCTGGCAACACGTCGAAAGAGGTAAGAGGGGTCGGATCGGGTGGTTATACGAGCAAAAATCCACTTTGCACACATACATAAAACTAGAAAATCATGTTTCATTTGAAAGGGGAATTAATGAATAGCGAAATATAATAATGAGGATAATACTAGACATTAGGTTAGGTCATGTACACAAATAGCTAGAAGCGACCAAAAACAATAACGAACTTGGGATTTATACTGTCGTATCATGTAATATAATTTCTAAAACTCAAATGGATATATAGGGTATCTTTTTTTCACTAGAAGATTCATGAAAGTGCTTAGTCCGTCATTGTCAGGTTTTAACCATTTAATACTCATGCCCACAAAGGACAGATCATCACGAAACTAGCGTGAAGTACATCGTCGAAACGTGTTGGAGCTCGCAACTCGAAGTCAGTAATCGCCAGATTATATTTTGAAATTAAAGATGCAACGACGATTATTTTTTTCTTAACACAATTTTTTTTAAACTAGGTTAGAGAGCGATATCACGTTTGTTTAATTTACTGCAACCATAAACGGTTCGATGGCAAGCAGTTTAGTTTTTTTGTTGTTGTTGTAGCGATAAAGACACTCACTGAAAGTTGTGGAGCGTCTTATCGATGTTGATGGTCCTTTGCCGGATATAGATCCGGTATGTTGAGAAAACAAGCGCTATTAAGGTACAAGCCCGCATATAGGAATAGATGGGAATGAAAAAACAGATGAACTAGCAAAACGGGCGCATCCCTTGAAGCTTGCTCCGCAGACATCCCAATTAGATTGGGCGAGATTAAGAGAAGGCGACAGGTGCACATGATCGACCAAGCGCGAAAGGCGTGGGGTCAAGCGCGGAGCTGTAAAGTTTCGAAAATTATGTATAGGTTTTACAACCTTAGACTAACAAAATGGCTTCTATGATTAAAAAGAGAAGACTGTACAGTGTACACTCATGACGGGTATTCTGATTGGGCACTGCCTTCCGACGTCAAATTCCTTTAAATTAGGCTTGGTCAATTATAGCAGATGTAGGAAGTGGCGGTTGGGGGAGGAAAGGATAAAGCACGTTTGTGCTCGTGCCCTGCGCTTGCCAGACTAAGATCACAGGTATTGATATATGATACAGCTGTCAGATCTAGAAGCAGCAAGTGGCTTAAGTCCTAGAAAAGTTCTAGTATTTGTCAAGAAGACGGAGTTATTTTATAACATAGGTCCCGATTTTTGATAGGGTTGTTCAGTTTGGTCCTTAAAACAAACTTCTAGCAACACTACGGACTCATTCATTCTATGTGAGGTCCTTATGAACCATACAGTGCAGGTACGTACATTTTTGCTCACCTTCGAGTTTACGAAAAATTCCTATCGAAAGAGGAGTGTTATAACTGAATGGCAGTGATACCTACTATACTTTGCCGAGAAATTTTGAAACATCTTTCAGGTGGAGATCGCTCGTTGGCTACTAATAAAGAATTGAAAGCTCTTGGCTATTTACTTTTATAGTTAAGATGCGATCGAAGATCTTTAGGGCAGAAGTTCTAATCAAATGTAAGACTAGATTGCAGGCAGTCGCAGCGCAGTAATGATGTGGGTGCCAGATAGCAACAGTTTAATTAGGATCTGGGCTGTCAATAAACTAGGGGGAATGTCACTTAACAGATCGAGTTAAACTAGTTGATTAACACTACTCCTCTTCCTATTAAATAAAAAAAACTGGCGCATGTCCGTATACACCCAGCAAGCCCCTGCTTCAAATGCACTGAAGCGCACTTTTGGAATATCCAAACAAACGAAAAATAAAAAAATGAGAACCGAACTGAGTTCGGAATTAATTTTAGCTATCTCTACTTAGGCATTTTGATTCTGTTATCAATTGGACAGTCCCTGATTGGGATGACGATTTCATGAGAATCTTAACGATTTATTTCCCTCTCAGGAAAGAGAAACTATAAAACACTTCCTGTACTAATGCTCTGCTCTGGGCAAGAAGCGAAATTAAATATGTGAGCAAGCACTTCAACGATGATAAATTTTTACATATTTAAAGTAAGGCTGTATCTCATCAAAACGAGCTAGCCGGTCTTGGCTATCAAGTGCACACAGAATATTTCATGATCTTGAAGATTGCGAATAACACAGCATATACTTACTGTCTTAAATAATTAAAAACTATAATTCGAGCGGGTGGCCTAGAAACACGTCTTATCCAACCTCCCAGGCATCACAGCTCTAAAAGCAACCTTAGAGCCTTATCTCAAGCAAAGATTAATACAAATTTTGTTAACAAAATTTGTGTTTAAAGATCAGATACATTTTAAAGATCACATGAGAAACGGCACTTGTAAATGTATTGTGCTGCATTGAACCGCGCCCATTCTGACAGCATCATAAATATATAATAAGCCTGTCAAGCCGCTTACAACGTATAGAGAAATTTGGTAATGAATTAGAAAGAGAGGGAGAAAGGAATAAGGGCCCAAAAATTTTCAGTGAACTTCTGCTGCTTATTCATCACTCAAGAACGATCCGAGGGTTGCTCAGAATGACGTCCGGAATACTCAACAAATTAAATAATAACACGGTTCGGTAAATGCGAAACAACAATAAAGCAAGCAGCCACGCATACACGTAAACAGAAAAGCTAACAGCTAAGAGAATATTTCATATACACACATGAAGTCAGCAGCTAAGAGCAGAAGTTATTACTCACACACACACGCATATGTATAACTAGAAGACAAAAATGAATACCAGATACTCACATACACATGCATATAACTAGAAGACAAAAATGAAGAATTTATTACTCACATACACACGCATCTAACTAGAAGACAAAAATTAATACCAGATACATAAAGAAAAATAAATAAACGGCTATTCAAGAAGGTTGTTCAAGAAAAGTCTAGACCTAAAAGGCGAAATGGGCGAACGAGGTAACCCAGAGTATAACAGCAACGCAAGCTGAGGACTAATGGATCAGTTTGATTTAAACGCGCTATTAGTGCAGTATGCGATAATTGTAATTGTGAAATACTACTGCCACAGTAAAGTTGTAAATAAAGACCATTTGGCCATACTGAATATTGGAGTTATTTATTCAACAGTTCAGCGTTTCGAATGAAATGAAAGTGCATAATAACAGGAATTTCCCAATATTCGTTACAATATCGTATATACGTAATTTATATTTGCTGGCGCCCTGACTTCCTTAAAAAACCTAAACCATGTTGCTCGGAATCTCTTCTTTATCGCCATCATCAAAAGCGTAGATTAAAGAAACTATTAAAACTAATAAATAATTGGGGCAATTGTCACCATTTGCCTGAAGGATATATTCTTCATTAGTTCAATGCAGTTCAAAAACAACAACAAACAATATTACCAGTTTTTCAGCTGACCGCCACCTATTGGTATAACAGACAGCTCCCCGAACAGCTGTTTTTCACAACCTTATTTGGAGTAGACAAAGTAACTAATTTTACTTTCATTTAGACACGTCTGGGCAATTCAAAAACTCCATAGAAATTAACCGTTAATTGACAAATAACACATTTATCACTAACTTATCGCGCTAACTAAAAATCAATAACAATATTTTATTAACTTTGTTGATATTGAATTGAAGGCGAACGGAAAGCATTTTAATCACATTCTTTACTTAATTCAAGGATCACCTGTAAAGCGAGCAAAAGTTCTTCGGCAGTGACCTTGTAATTGCAAAACATATTTATGCAAATTGCATTGCTACCCCAATGGATTATCGACTTTGGAGCAGGACACAAAAATGCAGAAGAGCCAAATCAATAATCATTGATGGTAAATTCAATTGAAAAGTGACGCAAAATATGGGCCAGCTGGCCGCTAACTAAGAGGTCCTTTCGAATGTCCTTACACGCAATGCACAAATATGTATGTGCTAATGTATACAATCAGTTTTCAATAAATAGCTCAGTAATAACAACATTAACAAATAAAATCAATAAATTTTCATTTTCGATTATAACAACAACAACAACAACACGGCGCTATAATAAATGCTCAGCTGACAGCGCGTGCAGCAGCAGACAGCTGAAGATGGAAGTATGAATTTGCTTCTTGCCAACTTTGTATCAAATTCTCTTAGCACTATTGTTGTTATCACCGCTGCCGTTGCTTCTGCTACCCATGTTGTTCTTGCTGTTGGTCTAATCAACATCAATAACACTTTTCATGCCAATCGCTGTCAGACCAAACCTTGGAACGAGCCAAAAAAATATTAATTCTTCTGCGCTTTGCTACGGTTTCTTTTGCAATTTCTCATATAATGTAGGATCTGCAGTCTTTTGTGCCACCTCATATGTGCACACAGTGCTACCATACACACACAAACATTGGTGGTGGTGGTGGTGGTAAGACATTCGCACAAGACATTGCACATTGCGCAAGACTTTTTGGTTTGGTACGTGCTATGCGCTTTAGAAGGGGATGAAACTGCCTATCATCTGTTTTGCAAAGGCGCTAAAGTGCAACATAGGAGTATAAGGAAGTCCTGGTGAGTTGAGCTAAGACGTTGTACGTACATACATACGAAGCAGAAACCGGCAGCCGCAAGGAGTAGAACGCGCGCCATCATAACCAGGTGACACTAAGGAACGTTTTTGCCGAAGAAACCAAAAGACGGGTGGTGATGACGACAGCGGCGAAGAGAGTAATGGTGTATAATGCATTTGTGGCGCTACCATAACAATTGCAGAGTATATTGTATGCAATAACAATATCGTACAGCATTAGCTTGCATTTCGCTGAGGAGGGGGAATCCCGTATAAGCATCCATCCCTTAGCAGCAGCACTAGCGAGTTGATTGACACCAACAGCATGTCCTTAATGAATCTTTATACAAGTAGGTAATGCATTTTTGGGATATCCCTGGCAAGTAAGTCACATTTTTACAGGGTGTGTGGAATGTTATAGATTTGAAAATTTAGCATTTAAATATACCAGTAGCTCTGTCGCCGAAAATAAAATAAAACATAAAATTTGGTTGAATTGCAAATTAAACTTTTATTTATAGTGAAATTATCCCAAAAATGAGACTGAAGTGATCCAAATCGTCTCTAAATGACCCCTATCCCCAAAACACTCTTGTGGGTTCCGTATCTATCTCGAAAACTTGTAATGATTCGAAATAACACCTCACTAGGGAGGAGGAAGGAATGAACCCAAAATAGTCCCGAGATGATCTTGAAAAAATCTCAAAAATTGTGAAATTATCCCAAAGATAAGGCTGAAGTGATCTGCCGTATCACTAAATGATCTCCAATTGATCCTGAAAACAATGTCTAAATAACTTGAATTTTATACTGAAATTATCCCCAAAACACTCATGAAAGCTCCAACAATGATTTCTCACTGATGCCGAAAACGGACGCCAAATAATCTGAAGCTGATACCGAGTCAGGCCCAAAAATTCCGATATAATCAGTCCTAAAACTTTTTTGAAATGGCCCCGAAATGGTTCCAAAATATAAACTTTACGGTTTCCCGAGGAGCATCTAACAATTCCAAAATAAATATTTACTTTTCTTTATCCCGACACAAACCTAAGATAGTACAGAAATTATCCCAAAATAGCATCAACATGATCCCGAAAACATTTTCCAACTGTCCCAAAACTTCTGACATAGTTCCGGAACTATTACCAAAATGATCCCGGAATTCCCAAACCAGGTCCAAATTGATACTTGATACAAACAACCTTCCCCATGCTATCCAAGTGATGAGAAGATAGCCCCATACTATCCAAGTGATGAGAAGATAGCCCCGATATGTTGCAGAAAACTATACGAAATCATCCCAAATAAAAAGTGCCAAATGATACAGAGACACTTCCCCAATTATCTTCAGGCTCCGCTATATTTCCCAAGTTCTCCGCGGTTTCTGTCTTCCTCGCCACTCCATTCATCCTCGTATCCCGCTTCCTCTTTATTTCTTCTTTTCACTTTCCCTTTCCTTGGGTCTCTTACCTCTTATCCCATTCCATCTTCGTTGTCATTCTCTTCTACTTTCCACATTAGTCTTGCTCTCCTCCATCCTCTCCCCTCGCTCCCCCCTCGCTTTCTGGCTTTTTGTCCCATTCCCTCACTTTTTGCTCTCTTATTTCAAATTCCTTTCCCTTACTTTAATAAAAGCCATTCGAAATCATCTCACACTCCTTGGTTGTTTCCCATTTCACTCACCTTCCTCTCCCTCTACTTTTCTTTTTCATTTCTTCACCGCTCACTTTCCAATAAATTTTTCCTTCTTTTCAACACCTTCCCACTTCTTTTCTTTCCTATTTATTTTTAATTTCTTATTGATCTCCGTCTTCTCCTTTCTTCGTCTTCCTATCCGTCTTTCTTTTTCACAGTATCCATTTACCGGTTCCCTTCCCAACCTTTCCTGTTCCTCTATCTTCACGTCCATTTTATTTTATTTCCCCTTTTCTTTTATCGTTCGTCTTCTTCTTTTTCCTTTCCTTCTTGTCCTGCTTCTTTTGCGACCACTTCTTTGCCAGGCCCTATCAATTTTACTCTCACGCTCTTTCCCTCCCGTCTATCTCCCTGATATACATATATGATCACAATACTAAGTATTGAATATAACCAATATGCGAATGTGCAAAATTCCTCCATCACCCTGTATAAGTCACATATGCCTAAGTAATACGATTTAACATTAAAGAATTTCATTTCATTACGTGTGCCAAATAAATAATTATAAATTTGGCAAGCACCAATTCTTTTATGTCTTCAAGAATAGCCTAAGACTTACATCCCCATGCCTTCCCTTTGCTGAAGCGCTATAAATGCCCTTCCTTACCGTGTGTGCAGTGACGTTGTGTCATTGATTTACGTCAAGAAACACAAAAACAATTTGCAATTTGGCGGTGCAATGAAGCGAATGTTGCTAAGTCGAAGTTACTTCCTTATGTTTTCATTTTATTTCCTTATTTTTATTTTGAAATGTGTTTGATTTTTGGATAGCCCGCATTAGTGGACGTTTAGATACTCACTCTTGAAGGGTGTATTTTGCAGCAGTAAAGTCGAACACAAAGCAAGAAAACAATGAGAAAATATTCTTAGCGCCACTGCTACAGAAGATTAAATAAAATTTGATTCACTTCTATTATTTTATACTGCTTTTCCTTAAGTAAATTCTACGAGTTGTCAATAATTAGCACAGATTTGGACTTTATGCGTGTGCGCATGCGCACGTAACGCCATCTGAGTCAATTGCTATGCATCTGCTGCTACTTTGTTGCAATTATTTTCGACAGTTCGAATGATGTGAGTGGAGTTTACGACATTTTGGAAAAAAAATACTTTACTCGGTTTAGGTGGAGGCTTGGCGTTTGCTAAGTTTTCTAGGAGTTTTTTAGTTTATGTGGTATTCTGTCGCTAAAGTCTTATTCGCCTCCAGGATGCGACCGGCTCATCGACTCAGAATGAGCTTCTCAAGGAATTTCAAGCTTCACCAAAATAAACATAATTTTTTAATAACCAGCAGACCCGGCACACGTTTCCTACCCGAAAATTTATTACTTTTACTTTCTTTTACTCTTCTTCTCCTCCATCTTCATTTTTCTACGTCTACCTCTTCTTATTTCAATGACTTTTATTATTCGTCTCTCTGTGATTTAGAATTTCAAACTTAGAACAGAGCTGGGAGCTCGATTACAATGCTTTTTGTAAGAGAACAAATTTTGCTGTGTGGCGCAGGACTGAAGGACTAAACTAAATTGTCCGGAACCTTTTCGATATTATTTAGGAACACTGTTGGGATTGTTTCACTATGATTTCGTAATAATCTTCGGGGCATTTGCTGGAACATTTATTAACATTTCGCGACCATTTCGCGATTTTACTATAATCACTCCGTGCGGAAGAGGGAGAGTAAAGAAATGAAGAAGAGAAAAAAAAAAGAGGAAGGTAAAAACGGGGAGCAAGAAAGAGGAGCAACGACAAACCGGAAAGAAGAGGAAAACAAAGAAGGCTTGGAAGAGGCGTGAAAAGTTAAGGGACACCGCGAAAGGACAGAGTGGATGAAAGAGAAAACGAGGATCAAAGAAGAAAGAGGAGATGGCGAGCGGAATGTGAGTCCTACATGTTCAGGTAAGATCTGTGCTGGCAGTAGGCTTGTAGGCAGTTTTAAACGAATTCTTTCCATACTCACTTAATTACAGTGAAAGACTTTGTAAGTACTCTAAAATGGCGCAAACAATTCATATAACCAAACGGCAAACGACATTTGCAGGGGTATACCACAAATTTCCACTTCTAGTATGTATGTTTCTGCATGAGTGGTTTCTATTACAATAGCTGGCCCGAGTAGAGCCCTCATTTCCACATCTACTGAACAGCGGGCGCCGCACTTACGAAGCAGCGCAGATAGCTTTCAAAATTCACCCTCGGCTTTTGTGTTACTGAGCTTACATAAATTTTTGTCTACGTAAGTGCTGATGTCTATCTACTCTTTGGCGACATACTGTGCTGTGTTGGTTTTTAGTTGCACCTGCCTTCTATTTATGCATCTATCAGAAGTTTACAAAAATTTTTCTCATTTTGGGGGTTGCTGTTGTAAATAATAAGCACTCAAAAACGCCACCACCACCACCACCAGGCAAAACAACTTGACAGTAAGGCGATTAACAATTTGCAATTGCACTTCAACTTCAGCGATTCGTTAGCGCCATTGTGCACTGACAGATTTACTCGTAAGTACTATTAACCACCCTCCACCTCCATACGCAAGTGTAAGTGTATGTGTTCACAACTAATCAGCCTATTTTACTCAAGCTGGCAACTTCTCGATTCTTTGTGTTGCACTGTACTTTCCAACAACGCCTTCTGGATTGTGCGCCTGCTCAAATCCCAAATCATACGCATGCGCATAGTGGCACTTGTTATGATTATATTCATGTGGTGCTCATGTGCTCTAATCCACGAGGGCAAATGCGAGCAGGCGCAGATGTATTATTTTTCAGTTGATTAAAACAACCCTTGAGGGGTTTATTGTTTTTATGCTGTTGTTGTGTTGCTATGGGCCTCATATATATACATACATACATACATAATATTTGTAGACGCATGAAAGTTATGACAACTGTTCAAACAATTGCGAACAATTTACTTTTCCCACCCAACAAGAGATACCGCCGGATTGATAGTGAAGCGCAAAACAATAGAGGCTATTAGCGTAGCCCATCCGAGGTTGACAGATTGTTTTAGCGAATTGTGCATAGACATTACATGTTTCAATGCTGTGGATTCGGTTTAAAAAGAAAAATTCATGTACATAAATAAAAAATATAAAAAATTTATGAAAACTTCTGATTATACTATTTACGATGAATGTTGCGAATATTCGAGTTTGCATAAGCGGAACCACGATAATTTAAACTCACATTCCGAAAAACTCAAACTCAGCTTTTATATGTATACTAGCTTTACCAGGCGCACGTTGTAACGCCCGAGATCGAATGGATGTTGCGTTATTTTTTCTGTTTTGTTTGTTGATAATTTAATTTATTGTTCTGTAAATTGAATTGAATTTTGTACGCATCTTATTGTATCTTATTTTATATTGTTGTATTGCTTTTACCGCTGATGATTGTTGCTTTGATTACATTCCGAAGAAGCATGACTGGTGAGCCAATTTTCAAAGTTGATATATGCGCAGGCATTCCTTTTGGTTCTAAGGAGTATAGAAATTCATTTGGATAATTCACAATTTTATCTTCATCTGTCGATCGATTTATATTTCGTCACTTCATCACGAAATTGTTTTTGAAAGCAATCATTGATTTTGTTAACATGGTCATTTTTGGGAGCTAAGATAGTTCTTTCGCTTAGCCAAAAAACAAAAACATTTAAATTTAAAATTCTTAATTCTGTAATATGAAAAACTTTCGTCTTGATCGAAGGAACCTCGAGCCAAAATTTGGTGATGATCGAAGTATAGCAAACACGTTTTCACAGGGAACACACACACAGAATTTGATTTTTATAGAAGATGTAGATAGACTGAAGCTAAACAATTTTTTTAACAGCGGCAGATTACTAAACGTCCAAAAGGCATAACAGCTAAAATCAACAATGCAGTCAAACTTTAGGTGTTAAAATAACTTAAGTTTGTACGGCAGCCATAGTTTTTCCCCACTCCACATTTTACTGGAGGTTTTAGGACTTAACGTCACATAGCTCCTTACCAATTTTAATTATCCTACCATTACAACATCCAGATATATGCAGTATAATATATTCCATTTGTATGGGAGGTGCCACGCCCCCTTTTTCCCAATTCCATATTTTCTTGGTGGTGTTAAGGATTGACCTCAAATAACTCCTTACTGAATTTCAATGTTCTGACATGTATACCTTCAAAGTTATGCAGTACCAAAGATTCCATTTTAATGGGAGCTTCCAAGCCCCCTTTTTCCCAATTCCGCATTTTCTTGGTGGTGTTAGGGATTGACCTCATATAACTCCTTACTGAATTTCAATGTTCTGGCATGTATACTTTCAAAGGTATGCAGTACCAAAGATTCCATTTGTATGGGAGGTGCCACGCCCCATTTATATATCGAAATTATTTTTAGCCTAAAACCTTCCCGTTGATCGAAGGAACCCATAACCAAAATTTGGTGATGATTGATGTGTGGGAAATTCGTTTCCATAGCGAACACACACACACACAGAATTTGATTTTTATATATATATTGCTAAACCGATTTGGGATTTCAAAATCAACTAACCATCATCTCTCCTTACTGTATCTTCCTAAAAATTTCATGGCAATCTTTCTATCCGTTCTCGAGTTATGGAGTGACAATAAAAATGTACACTTCTTTTTATATATATAGATAGATATGTGGAGTTGTCCTGCAGTAAAAAAGGCGTGAGTACCAAACACTCGTGAAGGTCGATGTGTAAAGGTACAGGTGTACGTCTAAAAACGCTAAACTGGCCGACTTCTTATCGGCAACATCTGATTCTGTCAAGTTATTGTTTTATAATCGGCATATTATAGAAATCATAGTCGAGTTATTAACGGTTTGCTATCGCCAAGTCATTGGCTTCTTACTGGTTTCAAATCGGCTTGCTATCGATGGGATACAGATGTGTCATCGATTATATATATCGGAGTTTTATCGGTATCTGTATAATAACAAACAGCTGAGACTTCGAAAACAAACGATAACATGCCTATAACAAATTGATAGCACTCCGGTAACAAATCGATAGCTTTTTGATAACAGACCGTAACTTTTCAATAAAAAGTCAATAGCTTTTCGATAGCAATTCATTCAATAACTTTTAATAACATATCGATAATTTTTCGATACATAATCAATAGTTCTTCGATAAAAAGTCGGTAACATGTCGAACAACAATCGATAACAAATCGATACGTTTTTGATAAAAAATCGATATTTGTTCGATAAATAATCGACAACTTTTCGATAAAAAACGGATAACTAGTCAATACGAAAGGTATAACACACCCATATCCCGTCGATAATAAACTTAAGCACTGCGATAACAATTTAATAGCACGCTGCCAGGTTTCGGGTCCCGGTTCAGTTCCGAATTTGGGTTCGGTTGCGGAGTCTGTTCCATTTCGGTTTCGGCTTAGGTACTTTGCTTCAGGTTTCGGGTTTAGTTTCCGTTCTTTGTTCCGTTCTGGTTTCGGTTCTGGGTTCAAATTCGATTCCTATATTTTCCTTTCCTTTCCTTTCCTTTCCTTTCCTTTCCTTTCCTATCCTTTCCTTTTCTTTCCTTTGCTTTCCTTTCTTTTCATTTCCTTCCTTTTATTTCCTTGCTTTCCTTTCCTTCCCTTAATATCGTTTCCCTTCCTCTTCGTTCCTTTCTTTTCCTTTCCTTTCCTCTCCTTTCCTTTCCTTTCCTTTACTTTACTTTCCTTTCATTTTCTTTCTTACCCTTTTCTTTCATTTCATATCCTTTCTTTTCCTTTTCTTTCTTTTATTTACCTTTCTTTTCCTTACCTTTCTTTTCCTTCCTTTCTTGAAATCCTTATATCCTTCATATAGCATCCCACTTAAAAAGGATTCGCTCATGCATAAACTTTACACCTTACGCTTATTTTCAGCATTTTCCAATACATAACCCCCCCCCCCCCCCCTCCCCTCCCACCCTTACCAATAGGCGGTACGGCACCTACATGTTTTAGCCGACTCCATACGGTATCAGCAAAGCAGATGAGAATTCGCTGCGAAGCTTTCCATGGCAGAAATACAGTCGGAGTGTTTGTCAATCAACTGCCGAGGGATAACATCACTAAGAAAAACGTTTCTAAGGTATTTTGAGGTACCTTTCTTGGAGCCAAAGCGACAAGGCAAAATAAATGAGAAAAGTGAAATATCATCGCCGTATACAAAATTTTTTCTGAAAGATCGTGAGATTCGCTTACGCAAGAACGAATGTCTAAAATCCGTAACATCCCTCCCATTTACGCATACTATTTGGCAAAAATATTACAACTCATTAAGTACTCATGTAAACTCATATCAACCATTAATCCTAATTTTGATCAAGCATTTTAATTAAGCTTATTATTCGGTCCACTCCCCTCCTGTTGTATATAGTTTACAATATAAAATCGCATTGCCGTTACAATTTTCATTTAAAAACATTCTCGGAGCAAACCACGTCAGTCATACATTGTTAGCGATAACTAACAACAATTGGCAACACCAACTGGAGTAGATGCAATGCTACAACTACGCACAGCTAACGCGATAAAAGGTGGTCCTAGCTCTCAATCAGTTCCCAATCAGTTCCTTCAACTGACACTTTTTATAGCCCCCTCTGCAGAGCTTTAACACACGTCCTTAACTATTCCCCACGGTAAATTACTCTGAGGTTATTAGCAAGTTCTCGGTTGGTCTCCATGACTAACGTTATTTTCGTTGCAGACGATGGTTCCCAAGTCCAATCAATTCTCTGATGCCTGCATGTCTCTTGGAGGGAGGTGGAGCCGTGTGTAGAAGTCCACGAAAGTGGGGAAAGCTTCTGACCGCCATTCACCTGGGAATGACCAGAGCGATTCTTTTGCCGGTCGCTTGCGGCCAATTATCCTCTGGGTAGACGCTAAACATCCGTTTAGCGGTGAGCTAATGTGAGAAGGCGACAACCTGTCTAGGCCACTCTGACATAATCGGTTTAAGGGCTAGCCGGGGGAAATCTCATCGGCAGCGTCTGTACACCTCTAGGTGCGGCTGCAAGCGGGCGTCTGTCTTGGAGCAATCGGCTCGCTATATAAACGTGCAAGTAATATTTTCACCCACGCTCAGCGGGTTGTGCGCTGGGCTTGGGACCCGCCACGTAAAACCATACTCCAATCAAATATAACAACAAGCCTCGGATAAATACATTCTCTATTGATGACGACCATGACAAACCTTTGAGGGACAATGAATTGAGGGCATGCACCTGGAACGTCTGCTCCCTGAATGGGATTGGTGCAGATGCCCGGCTGGTTGATGTCCTCGTCAAAGCAAAATCTGACATCACCGCCATCCAAAAAATGCGTTGGACGAAGCAAGAAAGAAAGAAGATCAAAAATTGTGACATCTATTGGAGTGGCCATACGAATAAGCGCAGTTTCGGGGTCTGATTCGTGGTGGGAAAGAGACTTTGTCGCCAAGTGCTGGCGTTCACGCCAGTGGACGAGCGTCTCGCCGCTATCCGAATAAAAGCAAAATTTTTTAATATATAATTCATCTGCGCGCATGCGCCGACAGAAGAGAAAGACGATGAGGTGAAAGACACTTTTTATGAACAATTGGAACGCACATACGAGCGCTGCCCCCGTCATGATATAAAAGTCGTGCTTGGCAACTTTAACGCCAGGGTGGGCAAATAAGGTGTTTTTGGCACTACAGTCGGAAAGCTCAGCCTACACAATGAAACTTCTCCTAACGGACTGAGGCTGATTGACTTTGCCGGTGCTCGAAACATGGTCATATCCAGCACAAGGTTCATGCATAAAAAGATACACCAAGCTACATGGCTGTCTCCTGATCGAAATACTCCCAGTCAGATCGATCACGTTGTGATAGACGGATGGCATGCCTCCAGTGTTTTAGATGTGCGCACGATCCGAGGACCTAACATCGACTCGGACCATTATCTCGTTGCAGCCAAAATACGCACCCGCCTCAACGCGGCTAAAACCGAGGAACAAAAAACACAAGGAAAGCTAGACGTCGAAAAGCTTCAATCACAACAGACTGCCAATGATTTCGCAACTCGACTCTCACACCTGCTCTCTGAGAGCACAACTCATCCTGAAGGAATACAGGAGCAGTGGGAGTATTTCTCCAAAGCACTTCGTACTGCCGCCGAGGAAAAAATTGGTTACCGGCGGCCACGAAAAAACAACTGGTACGATGAATAATGCCGCGTTGCAATCGAAAGAACGTTATCGTGAGTTGAAAAGGGAAGCGAGACACATTTTCAGGAAGAGAAAAGCAGAAGCAGAAAGGCGTGAGTGCGAGGAGCTTGAGCTGCTAGCCACCAGGAATAATGCCCAAAAATTTACCAAAAAATAGGGCGACAGACGGAGGGCTTTAAGACCGGGGCAAACTCCTGTAGGAACGAAAACGGCGACCTTGTAACTGATGTTCAGAGAGTGCTCAGATTATGGAGGGAATACTTCTCTGCTCTCCTAAATGGTGACAGCAATTCACCGCGCAGAAATGAAGAACCCGATCCTGCAATCGATGATGATGGAATATATGTCCCCCCGCCCGATTATGACGAAGTTAGGATAGCAATAACCAGATTGAAACACAAGGCCGTGGGCGCTGATGGATTGCCTGCGGAGCTATTCAGGCGCATGCAGCAGCTTCTTAGCAAAATATGGGCGGACGAGTGCATGCCCGACGGTTGGAATCTAAGTCTTCTTTTCCCAGTCCACAAGAAGGGAGATACTGCAAAATGCACCAACTATCGTGTAATCAGCCTACTTAGTATCGCATATAAGGTCCTTTCAAGTGTATTGTGCGAAAGATTGAAGCCCACCGTGAACCGGCTGATTGGACCTTATCAGTGTGGCTTCAGACCCATCGACCAGATTTTCACAACGCGCCAAATCTTGGAAAAAACCCGTGAAAAGCGAATCGACACACATCACCTCTTCGTCGACTTTAAAGCCGCCTTCGACAGCACGAAAAGGAGATGCCTATATGCCGCTATGTCTGAATTTGGTTTCCCCGCAAAACTCATACGGCTGTGCAAAATGACGTTGAGCAACACCATCAGTTCAGTCAGAATTGGGAAGACCTCTCCGTGCCTTTCGAAACTAAACGAAGTTTTAGACAGGGTGACCCCCTGTCGTGCGATTTCTTTAATTTGATGCTGGAGAAAATTATACTAGCTGCAGAACTTAATCGCACTGGAACCATATTCTATAAAAGCGTGCAATTACTGGCATATGCTGATGACATTGATATCATCGGCCTAAACACCCGCGCTGTTAGTTCTGCTTACTCCAAACTGGAAAAATAAGCGGTAAAGATGGGTTTGATGGTGAATGAGGACAAAACGAAGTACCTGCTGTCATCGAGCAAAGAGTCAGCGCATACGCGCTTTGGCAACCACGCTACTGTTGGCAGCCATAATTTCGAAATAGTAAAAGACTTCGTTTATTTGGGAACCAGCATCAACACTAGCAACAACATCAGCATTGAAATCCAGCGAAGAACCAATCTTGCCAATAAATGCTACTTTGGACTAGGTAGGCAATTGAAAAGTAAAGTACTCTCTCGGCAAACGAAAATCATACTCTACAAGTCACTTATCGTACCCGTCCTGCTATATGGGGCAGAAGAAGGGACCATGACAACATCAGATGAAGCGGCTTTGGGAGAGTTCGAGAGAAAGTTCTTCGAAAGATTGATGGACCCCTACGCGTTGGCGATGGCGAGTACCAAAGAAGATTTATTGATGAGCTGTTATGCGAATGAAAGATGATGCTCCGGCCAAGAAAGTGTTTCTATCGGAACCCTCCTATGGAAGCAGAGGTAGAGGGCGGCCCCCACTCCGTTGGAAGGACCAAGTGGAAAACGATTTAAACTCCCTAATGTGACCAATTGGCGCCGGTTGGCGGAGCGAAGGAGCGACTGGCGCGCCTTGTTGGACCGTTTAGGCGGATAAGCGCCAATTAAGTAAGTAAGCATGTCTCGTGCGTGTTCGCCGCAAGTCTTACATTTTTTCTTTTTTTACCTAGGCCAAAGAAGGCAGAACATATTGAGGACAATGGCGTCAATATCATCAGCGTATGTCAGAAATTGGACGCCTTAAAAATAAGTTAAATTTGTGTTGATCAGGAGATCACCAAGCTGCCTGGTAGATATTGTTATAAGAGTACAGCATTGGTGAACTAGTATTTATTTCTGCTTTTGCATCTACCCCAATAAAATGCTTCCCACCATATACTCTGCAGGGATACGTGTCCCTTCGAACCTTCCATCAGTTCGTCTTTAAAATGTCTTCTTTTAATATACACATTGACCTTTTATAATAAAACATTTACATCATAATCTCTTCATTTAAACAATTATTTGAGATATGACTTTTAGAAGATAAAACTAAAAAAAGTTCCTCATAGGTCATTCCACCAAAAAAGAAACCACAGGTAAAGAACTGGGATTAAATGGTCGTGTTTTAATTAATAAAAAAAGCGAAGAAGTTGCGCAAACCCACCAGGAATCCTATCTTATTTAGTTTTTTAGGTTAATCAAAGATTACCTAAATATTAACAAGCAGTTTGTTGAAATTTATTTCCATATTATATGCTTACAATGCAACTTGTCCCACCCGTCACAATATAAATTGGATCTAAATTCTTGTAACCTATGGTACAGCCAATTTTGTAAAGATTTTTAAAGTTTATCTGAAATTCAAAATTGAAGTCATTCATGTATATTGGAACGATTTTCCGCCATCCCTTGTCAAATTTGGTTTCAAGACAAACCGGTTTCGGCATTGTGCCATCATCAGTGTCGATTTTCGTTCTGATCTGTCATTCACTTACATCGGCTGGTTGTTGTTGTTGTAGCGATAAGGACACTCCCCGAAGGCCTTGGGGAGTGTTGTCAATATTGATGTTTCTTTGCCGTATGCAGATCCGGTACGTTCCCGTAACAAGCACCATTAAGGCACCAGCCCGACCATCTTGGGAGCGGTATAGTATGTCCACACGAAACTTCAAGGTCATACCGCCATCCCACCCCCTAGAACCATGAGGAATTTGGGGTCGCCAGAGCCTCGGCTGTTAAAGTAACAGGATTCGCCACGGGTAGTTGATGTTGACAATTGGGTTGGAGAAGCTATATTTTGCGCTGGCTGACACCGTGAAAGGGTTACGCTACACAACCACTTGTGTCAATATGGTATTTTAATCGCCTCTTACGACATACCGTCGGCTGGTGATTTCGTAGTCCCATCAGTCACTCTTAGAAAATGGTAATTTAAGCTTTGTATCAAATCATGACGGAAAAGCGCCAGAAATCAGCTGATTGGTATTTTGTTACTATGATTTGAGACTTCAACTTCCGGCGCTGTGCGATTTTGACATTAGTCCATCGATATACAAAAACAAAGTACCTACATGGAATTTCTATTTATATTTGTATTTTTGTCACCGTGCTTCCACCTTGTATAGTTCCGCTAAGGTACCAAAAAAGTATTCACCTTTAAAGCCGGAGTCATTGGTGCCGTATGTCGTATCGCTGTATCCGTATCCCTAACGTAATCAGCTGTTTATCGTTACGACGGTAAACCAAAACCCAATTGGTTGGCTACGATACGGTTACGACTTTAGCGGCACCAATAATCGATTCCATTGATTCTCATAAGGTTAGTCGAATCAGCTGTTAAAAGGTTACCGATACGGTTACCGATAAAGCACCAATGTCTCCAGCTTAAGTGATAAAAGTTTAAAACTTCTATAATTACCGGTTAAAGATAATTTACTTAAGGTTTGAGTCAATGTCGAGTCAAAATTATATGGCATTTGCATATTTTATTATCTAACAGTCTTCCTTGCTGCAAAGAAAAAAGCAATTGTTTGGAAATAACCGTTATCAAAGTCCAAAAGCTGTTCAATATAAAAAGCATTTCTTTTCGTTTGCTTAAATTTCTTATGATTGCGGAATGTACGTACACATATAGTAGGTACATATCTAACTCAAAAATCTGAAATTTCGAAGCTATGAGCATCCCCGCACTTCCCAGTACAATACCTACTGAACTGTGTACTCGATTTATTAATAACACCACTAATCAACGAGAAAATTATTTGTACAATTATTTTAATTGCATTGGCGCATATGGGAGAGGCATTCAGTTTTTCGCAATTTCTGAACATTGCGATATTTCGAATTGATCGGTATTTTTATCTTGTTGTACGATATATGCATATGTTTTTTGCATTTGAGCTTTTTCAATAAATAATAAAGATAGATGTTACTGAATATGAATCAAATTCGTAGTCGTTTAAATTAATTCATTTCAAAAATTTCATTTAATGCTCATGAAAATGTCAAAATATGCAATTCGCTTCGATAAAGTTGTACTGACCGCTATCATAAGAACTCAATTAATGATATATGTATGTATATCTGTATATACATATGTACATAACTATTTATGTCACAAGTTCTTTAAAAAAAATAAAGATGTTAGTAATCTCGAACGACTTCTATAAGGTTAGGCCAAGATTTTCAATGGATTCTGCTGGACTTCGTACTCCCTCCAAGCAAAGAGATTTTGTAATTTTTTTTTTTAATCCAGGAGTCATTTTACAACAATGGCGGAATTTGTTAAGAATATGATTTTGCCTACGGGGATCCCATGTCCAGCATACATTACATATTTTCTTATAAATCAAATATGTATATTTCGCAATGTAGTGTTATGGTGCTCTATGAGGATATACATACCCGTCAGCTTCTTTTGCAGGCTAATTTTTAGATAAAGGTTGGGAGCCGCAAAGACTTTTGTGGGTTTTTCGTTTGCCTAAGTTGTAGAACTTGAAGTTGTGTAGAGTCAGAGATGATATACATTAGACTGGCTTGGTTCCCATACGATATAAAAAAGTTGTAAAAGTCCGCCTCTTAATTTGAAACCTATGCTTAGTGGTTCCCTTTCAGGCCGTAGGAACATTATTTCTGTCACTTTCCGTAAGCACTGGCAGATCAATTTATCAAGTTCACAAGCCTTTCCTTTGTTTTTGCGAGGATTTTAGTATGCATTGTAATCATACACATACACCTCTGACTTATACATACTTATTGACTTGAATAACTAAAAACAATTTTACTTGGAAACGCGTCCTTTCCAACCTCTTAGGCAACGCAACCAGAACTGCTTGTTGAAAGTTGTATGTACTCTGCTGCTGGAAATCGCATCCACATATCATAAATAATTTTACACCAATAGACATGAATTTCGCGAATATTAACATAAAAAGGGAAAGGAAAATGTTCTTTCCGAACCCCAAAAAACTCACCAATCATTTATATATGTAGATATATAATGAGATATTCTAAAGCCGAAATGCCAAGAACTTAATATTACAATAAGGATAAGATAAATTTTAAAATAATCCTTTCCCACCTTCCAACAAACTTCACTTTAGAACTCGGAGTCTGTAAGATGTTATTAATGTGTGGATTAAATAAATAAATAAAAGTATAAAGAAATAATTGGAGAAAGTACTAAAATTCGTATCTACACAGCTAAAGATATACATTTCAATTCCTCAACAAGGAAATACTGAAAGTAGTTTCTTCGTTTTGAGCAGGGCTCTGAACCGCCTCCCAAATCGGAGCGGTTTGGTTCAGTGGATCGAACCGCTTTCACAAAACTTTAACCGGTTCTGAACCAGTTCGGTTTAAGTGGTTCAAATATTTTATTTTAAGTGGTAAATTGCCAATGAAATATATAATGGTAAATATTGCATTCATATGATCACTGTTACTAAGGTACCTTGTTTGGGATTGACTTTTCTCTAATCGGGCTATCATGAATGGTTTTTATTTCTTCGAAGTACGTACAGTCTTAGCAGAAAATATCGGCTACATGTTAAATTCAGAAATATTACACGTTATATCTGTTGACCTGATGTCGAAAATCGTAGTGTAAACAAATACAACGAGACTCAAAGCCTAAGGCCATATTAGTATAGGGCCATCAGACATTGAACGAACACATTAACCATATACGTAAACCAATGGATATGGAAGGGTCTGCGGTTGTAGTGTCTTTCAGGCGGAAGTAGTAGCCGTGACCAAAAGAGGTAGAAACATTAGAGGAAAGTTCCTTATACAGCAACCGAAGTTTACTTTAGTTTCTAGTATCTTTCAGTTTGGTCGTCAAACAAACTTTTTGTAACCCTTTGCACTCATTCTGTCTATGTGAGGTCCTAAGGTACCTGCCAATTCAACCTCACCTAAGATGAAAAGGTAAAAATATAATTTCAAGTTCTAACAAACTAGTAATAAACAATATTTCTCACCATAGCGTCAGAAGCACTTTAGTATATGAAAAATTCACAAAAAGTTTGAGCACTTTATACAAAAAAAAGCATTAATATGTGCTTCAAAAAGTTTTAAGGGTTAGTGGAGAAGTAAAATTTTATTTTGAACCAAACCGAACCATTTTTTGCATGGGTTTTTGGTTCGGTTTTTGAATTTTGAAAAAAATTCGTTTCGGTTCAAAGCCCCAAAACTGCGGGTGGTTCGGTTTGTATCCCTGATTTTGAGGTTTAGGTACAGGGCTGTTGAAAAATCGTAATATTATATGTACACCGAAACTTTTTTAAATTGAAAAAAAAAAAAAATATTTTAAATATTTAAAGAATTTTGATGGCCCCTCAATGAATAAATTTTGAAATAAAAAATTTATATAGCCAAGTTTTTAGTTTAAATTTGAATATCATACCGAAGTGCCTGGGCTTCATATGGAAGTGCTTTTTCTGTGCACTTTCATACGAAATTCAAGCACTTTCATATGAATCGAATTTATATGTGAGGGCGCATATGGGAGTGCTATGAAAATTTGTTTTTATATTCAAAGTGTGAATTTGTATCTGTGCCTATTCTTCAGGGCAAAACAAAAACAAAAGTGCTAATAGTATATAGGGGTTGAACCGCTCTGTTTAAGTACAAGAAATTTTCTTTCTTAATTGAAAAAAAAAACGACTATGTAAAAATAAAATTTCTGTCCCAGTTCTTTCGAAAGGAACTGAAAATATAATTGAAATTTTCTCAATTACATTACAAGGAATAGAGGTCCTTTCAGGAATTGTGAAAGTAATTGCAAAATTAAAAGTTAACTCATCCATGAAACTTTACTGTGAACGCTGTGAGTTTTTCATTGTTTTGTCAGATATTTTTTGTTAGTAAAAACTGAAGGGATATGGAAACAATAAGGAATATCAAATCAATTCACTCTTACTTATCGCAGCTAGGGCGAGGCGTCCTCTTTCCTCTGTTGTCAAAGTAAAGTGGAAAAGTGATTATGCAGGCAAGTACAATAACTTCCAGCTGTGATGGAGCGTCTAACCGCGCTCCGTGCCGAAGAGATAATATGCTACCACATAGGTCCTTTCTTGAACTATAACTTAAAAGAAGATGCGGCCGACGTAAATAAGGGCTGCAAAATCATGTTCGGTAAATTCAATGCCAGAAAAGAGAGATATGACTGGTTAGAGTAAAAAATCTGAGACCGTAAAACTTACTTTACATTTTCAAGCCCATTCCGTTGATATTTTAACTTACATTTAACTTGCAATATTGTGTATGTTGAGAAAAAGTGTAAGAGCAAAGATATGATATTGATCAAGGTCTTTAGTTTGGTACCTATGGCAAGACGCCACCTCCAATGTCATGCATAGAAGGGCAAAGAATGTGTATATGCACAGGTTGCCCCCGATACAACGGGTATAAACACCAGCATGCCTGATGATACAAAATTGTTTGAATTCCAGCTGCCAGCAGAGCAATTCTTATTGATTTAATAACCACATAATAAATCAATCAAAAATTTAAATTTGCGCCAACTAAATGGGCAAGAAATATTGAATGATGTTAGATATACAAGCATAAATGTGACGACGTACTTCTAAATATTATGACATAGAACTGAAATGCTTGAGAAACTTGTGCGTATATTATAACTAAATATCAATTGTCTAAATAGAGCATGACCTCTTCTGACAGGCACGATTATTATCGAATAAAGAAAAAATTTATAGAATTTTTTCCAAAGAATAGTGCACACAGCCATGCATACGTAAATACTTACGTAGTACATATCGACATCTATAAAAAAACAACAATCTATGTCAACTTAGTACTAAGTCGGCTCTTATGGTTTTGTACATGGGAATAGTACATTTAAGTAAATTTTTTTTTTTTTTGTGAACTGATCCAACTTTTATACATTTACAAAAAAATTGGTAGAAGATACGACCAAAAATTATATCAAATTCATTTTTCTGGCTGACAGAATACTTGCCGTTAAACCTCCAGACCATATCTGTGGGGGATTCAAGGGGTTGATAAGCGCAACACAAAGCTTTATAGCTTCCAAGCTTCCGCAACCCAATTGTCACCATTACCTACGAAAGGGGAATGCTGTTATAAATATGAATGTATCATATGTACACATATTTAGCATGGAACTAGGAATTGGGGGCCGTATGGCCTAGAAGATTAATTGTGGTCATAATAATCGATCCCGAAACGGTCGAGGTAGTACCTTAACGGTGCTTGTTACCGAAACTTACCGGATCGTTATCGGGCAAAGGACCATCAGCATCGACAACACTCCCCAAAACCTTAATACAACAACAACAACGAAATTTAATCACAACTGAAAATCAGGCACCTATACCCCGCCCCAAAGCATAGGCAGCAATTTCGCCCTTGATACTAACATCTACATATGCATACATACATACGCCTAGAAAAAGTATCTCAAGTTAGGGCATTAATTATTTAAGGGCGATGACCTCTAGAACGCTATCTCACTTTCTAATGGGATCTAATTTATTTAGGTTCTCACATATGGTCATATTTACAAACATACATAGACACACACATACATACATACTAGAGGTTTACGCCGATCACTTTATCGGCGGCGGCGTAGGCTCTATTATATACCGGCGGCGGCGGTGTAGGCGGCGCGCCGGCGTACGCCGGTGTCTCTTACTTTAAAAGCTTGATTTTTCTATTTAAAAAAATTATATTTAGGAAAGGTTTTGTTTAATGTATTTAAGGAAATCAACGTGTTGGCCATTTGGGAAAGATCCGGGGTTTTTGCATCAAAATCTCGCAGACCGTTCAAACATTTTCAGAAGTAGCTCCTTGCGAAGAGATTGTCCCTCGTTTGCATGCTCCAGAGAGGCTTCGAACCTAACCCCGGTCTTTAGAATTGGTACTGCTGCGTCTGCTGGAAAGAAATAGATACATAAAATAGTCACACTTTTGCCTGTATATCTCGTGCAAAGCGTAGTTTCACCTAGGGTTAACTCCTAATAATCGTCGCGAACACAATTTCTTTAAATCATTTGTCGCTCCTTGGCGGTCATACATAGAGGCGACTTAGGGTTGCTATGAATGGTCTATTAATACTCATGACTATCGTGGCACAGGGCGCCGCCAGTTTTTTCGGCTGTTTTTAGGAGCTACAATTTCCGATGTGCGGACAGTAGGAATGCCTACCACCAGTCGCTACCACGTCTCCTGAGCCTCACACCATATGCCAGTACAAAAGCTATAGGACTGTGACTTCGAACTCATACCTTCGTCGACGTCACTTTCCTATAAGCTCTAGGTGTAGCTCCGAAGACTTTCCAACGGATGCTTTTGTCGCGCTATGCTGCCGAGCTACACCTTGAAACGCTAGGGAGTGACGATTCGGCCAAAGATGCCGCCCTCGAAATCATAAGCAGTCTAAGTGGATGTCATTGCGACATGGGTGAAAATCGTATAATCCTCGGCGCATCTACATAATTAAAATTTTACAAGGACCCTGGATAAAATTATTAAAATGTAGACCAAAGATTGCAGACGTTTGTGTTCACAACATTGATTTCAATAGTCTTCGTTAAATCAAATTTAGAATGAAAGTCGACGGATTTTAAGTTGAAAGTTGTTAACTACTGTTTTCCGGCCTTACGATATAGGAGCTCATTATGGATGACCGCGTAGCTTCAGTTTTCAGACAAGTTCGACTGTCCACTACGTTAGGGTAGTATCACACATGGTCATTAGTTCCACTGTCTTGGGAAAGCTTTTGCTTCACCACTTTGAATGTTCTTGCGAAGGACAAAGCCTCACCTGGTAGATATATGTGCCTACGTATTCACAATTGTAGAAGGAGCCGTAACGTGTAGGTGATATTTAAACTTGGTTGATAGGCTATAATCATTAACTCCAAGGGACTAGTTTTGGATAGGGCCGCCAACTTTAGGAAATGTCAAACCGGGAGACTTGGGTGTTGAAGGATGAAGTGTGAAAATCAAAATTAACATTTCAGACGCTATTGTATAGTTTCGCAAATAAACAACAGATGTTTGAATGCAAGACTTGGTGATTTTTCAAACCCTTCTCATAAGTACATATATCCTCAACTTAGGTATGAGGTAAGAATAATTTCAAAGGAGTGCTTATGCCTCTAGAACCTACTAAAGGCTTTTGCATCACTGATTACTTATTCTTCCAGCTAATCGCAATATAAATTTTTTTTAAAAATCGGCACTTTTTTGGGTGATTTGCTTTATTTCACAACTTGAGGACAATTTGAAAACATGTTCGCCTTGGGTCATTTTATTTGAATTCATTGCGCATTATTAATTTTTTGAAAAAAAATATGCAAAGTGATCATAAAAATTTATTATATAACTCTTCTTTTAGTGCTTTGGTTTAATAACTTGGTGAATTGGGTGATGCAAAGTCCGTGTTAAGCTGACATCGAAAGCGCCTGTTTTTTTAAATAACTTTTGAACAGTTAGAAAGAGTTAAATTTCGCAATAAGTTTCTTATAACTGGCACTGATGCGCATCCGTTGATACCACTTTCGACCATATCCGACCAATTTTCGACATGAACAATAAATGGCCTAAACAGTCTTAAACGAGTAGAAAATATAGTAACGCGCCGGACGCCGCGCCGCCACGCCGATATTTTTAACATTCGGCGGCGGCGGCGGCGTTTATCGGCGGCGTATATCTCTAATACATACATATAAAAAAGTTTTTCTTTATGCATGCATTTGTTCTATCCAATGCAATTGCGCGCCTGCGCACTTCCGACTTCAATTGATATTCACATGTGCATACAAATGCATATAACTAGACTATATAACCTCCCTCCCCCCTCTTTGTTTTCAAATTTAAGTCGGCCACATTTGCCACTTAATTCTTTATTATTGTTTGCCACTTTACATGTGAACGGTACTCGTATAATAAATGAATTCAACTTCAATTGAACTACAAATAGGCTGATACATACACGTACATTCCCATACATATGTACAAGCATTCTCATACGCATATACATATATGCATAGCTTTTTATTTGCTTTCCATAAACTATATGCATGGCCCACAACCGAGACCCCAACGCAACGATGGCACTGACATTCAATAGGCACAAACGCACATTTTTTGTTTCACATTTGAATACAAAAAAGAATTCACGCTAAAGTCGTTAAGTCAAGAAAGCCTATCATATTCTAAGTTGCGGACATTTATGCACAATAGCTGCCTCCCTATGAGCATTTGGTGTGTGTGTGTGTGTGTGTGTATGTGTGCACAATAATAGAAGAGAAAACCTTCAAGTAGGCAGAATTTATTTCTAAAATTATCATTTTTTTGTTGGAATGCCCTCCACGGCGTTCATCTATGTATGTTAGTATGTATGTAAGTTCTTGGTTGGTGTTAGTCGTGACAAGCGGTCTATCACACTATTTCACACTATGTCAACAAAATTTGGTGTAAATGACTTTTTAATAAACATCTACTGAGGATACATGAAAAAACAGCTGATAAGCAACTTTACTTGCGTTTGTAGTAAGTATTTACCAATGTTTCTTATCTCAGAAAAGTCACACGGATGCACATATGTATATATGTAAATGTATGTAATTTGGGATTTTCAATTTTCATTCTGATCTTTGATACTTTTGTCATTTATTAGAAAAACTTGAAAGCTAAAATTTGATTAATTTTATGTTAGGATGACATAAGGTCAACGACCAAAAGGTAAATCGACGTTATAACCGATTCAAAGGGCCTAAGATTGGTCAGAAAGTAAATTGACATTATAATCTTTCTTAATTTTTATTTATGGCCATTTAGGAAAATTCGGTTTGACCTTATGACCATTTCGAGTAAAATACCAAGAGCATATACCTCAAGCAGGAGGTTATCGCGCCTTACATTTTTTTATTTTTTCTATATACAGAAATTTAAATGTAGAGTGACATAAGGTCAACGGCCATAAGGTCTATTGACATTTTGAACACTTCATGTGGCCACAAAGACAATTGAAGTTATAACAATATGAAATGGTCACAACGTCAAATATCAATTGGTTACAATGTCAACGATATTAACATTATGACCATGCTGGTTTTTTAAAATGGTCTGGTTTCAGGTGTTCTGATGAAGAATTATAATCTTCCTGTTGGCAATTTTAAACTTCAAAAATTTTTGCACACTTGTCCGTCCTCGAGCCACAGTCAAAAATTTAAGTTTTTGACCCAGGGACGAATGCAGGGAGGCATTTTGTGGGTGAAACAAATTTGTATAGTTCATAGTTCATTTCTTAATAGATTGAGGCTGATTACGTGCGCCGGTGTTCGAAAGATGGTCATATCCACAAAAAGATTATAGCTCCTAATATCGAAACGAATTAGTATAACGCCGAGGTCAAAATCCACACACACCTGCTTCTGAATTCAAAAGCCAAAAGTGCCTTGAAATCATATATCTCGCCGCCGTGGAAAAATTGGAATTGTAACACCTGTTACAAAAGAGATGCAACGTTAAACCGAGAAATGGACGCTGCCTACAGACCTCTCTGAAATCGAATGCAACTAGAAGAGAGTGTGTGTCTCCTCAAAAAGACCAAAAATGAGACGCAGAAAGGCGTAAATGCGAGGATTTGGAGCTACTAGCCAACAGAAAATGTGCTCGATTTTATGAAACAACCCGGCAAAGGACGGAAGATTTCAATCCCTGTAGCAATGAAGCACTCAGGAAAGATACTGATCATGAACTCACAATATGATAATGGGTTGCCTGTGCAGTTATTCAACTACGACCGCACTAACTCTCGCGAAAAAAGCCATCTACGTTGTTATTGCTACCGCAATATAATTTACAATTTTACTTCATGCTAATGGGGTGCACCCTAATTTATCTTTATACAAATGCAACTTTGGATCATTTATATTTCTTACATATGTATACATATTCATGAATTCTCACTTAAATATTCGAATCCTCTCATTTGCTCATATTATAGCGCACATATGTACGTGTATACATCCCCATTTGCCTGTAAATATATTCCGTTAGAGTTAAACTGAATTGATTCGAAGAACTGTGCAAATTATAACATTCACAAATTGACACCGCCGAGAAAACATCAAATTTTAATATTGTCAAATAAATCCATTAATAGCAAGTAATACTTATTTCCTTTGAGTTTCATTTGCTAGGATTAGTCGCTACATACGTATTGCATATAAAGTCTTGTAAAGCATTTTGTTGGAAAGATTGAACCCTGTCCCATCTACCAAAGATCAAATTTTTTGAAGGCGCCTTCGATTGCATTAGAACGAGGTGTATACGCGCCGCTTTGTCTGAATTTGGTTTGTACGCAAAATGATAGGGTTCCGCAAAGTTACGTCGAGCAACAGCACGAGCTCATGTCCTCTAGACTTTACGAGAGGTTTCAAGTTTGATCAATACCTCGCCTTTGTCGCCACCTATAGGAATTGGTTCACTTATTTGAAGAAGTGGCACCGCGTTTACAACTAGGTGTGAGGTATTCCATTTGTAGCTCAATGGGAGGTACTCAATAATGTACGTACAATACGTACAATTTTCCTAAATATCTAGATCACGATTCCCTGATCTAAGTGTAGGTGTTCAAGTTCCTTGCTCAATGAGAAGTAGCTTAAAAATTGAGATCCTAAATGTTGTATTTTAATAGGGCTCTAAGCTTTTCTCAAGTTATATATGTAAGAGATTGCATAATATTTCTGTCTAAAATTTCAATCCTATTACGTTTTCCTTTTCTATTTCAATTTACTCTTGCTCTACTGCCTATGCTATAGCGGCGTTTTATGGTCCAGAGCCTTTCTGTGGACTCACAAAGGCACAAACTAGGAAAACCATAAATAAATGGGAAGAAAGCAGTCCAGATAACATTGGATTGAATGGCTAGGGCAAAGATATACCAAACCTAAGTAAGTTTAAACTTTCCGATACGCAAATCTGACGCTTTTGTGAGCTGCAGGATGAAACGCTGGTTCACATTCTATGCGAATGCGCCGCTCTGTCAGGGCAGAAACTCTCCCATCTAGGTGACGGGACTCTCAAATTCTTCGTGATGTAGAGAATAAAACCTGAAGAGTTACTTAAATACATTAAAAGCCTCCACATATAGTACGACGCTGTAAGTTCAGACACATTAGGTCTAAATAAAAGAAGCATGCTTTGCATTTGTTAGCTTTCGTAACATAACGGTTGGTTGAACAGGTATAAGGGAATCGAGATAGATATAGACTTCCACACATCAAAATCAGCAGTATCGAAAAAAAAAATTTACATTTCCGTCTGTCCGTCCGTCTCCCTCCGTCCGTTTACAGGATAACTTGAGTGTATATGGAGATATATTCACCAAATTCGGTATACGGGCTTATCTGGAGCCAAACTAGATTAGTAGTGGGAAGAGTGAAATCGGATGATAACCACGCTCACTTCTATACTTAGCTGAGGAGAGCTCACACAGTATATTAATTTTGTTCGCATAACAGTACCCCATAACGGCATAAACTAATCGAGATAGATATAGACTTCTTCTATATATCAAAGTGATCTGGGCGAAAAAAGAAATTCATTTAGCCCATGTCCGTCCGTCCGACCGTCCGTAAACACGATAACTTGAGTAAATTTTGAGGTATCTTGATGAAATTTGGTATGTAAGTTCCTGGGCACTCATCTCAGATCGCTATTTAAAATAAATGAAATCGGACTATAACCACTCCCACTTTTTCGATATCGAAAAGTTAGAAAAACCGAAAAAATGCGATAATTCATTACCAGAGACGGATAAAGCGATGAAACTTGGTAGGTGGGTAATGGTATGGTGCAACAAAATACAAAAATAATAGAAAATTTCAAAATGGCGGTGGCTCCGCCCTTTTTTATTTAATTTATCTAGAATACATTTAACGCCATCGAACAAAAATTTACCAATCCTTGTGAAATTTGGTAAAAGCATAGCTTCTATGACGATAACTGTTTTCTTTGAAAATGGGTTGAAGCCACTACCAGTTTTTATACACAGTCGACGGTCTGTTCTTCCGCTCGGCCGTTAAGACGATAACTTGAGCAAAAATCGATTTATCTTTACTAAACTCAGTTCACGTACTTATCTGAACTCACTTTATCTTGATATTAAAAACGGGCGAAATCCGACTATGACCACGCCGACTTTTTCGATATCGAAAATTACGAAAAACGAAAAAAATGCCATAATTCTATACCAAATATGAAAAAAGGGATGAAACATGGTAAGGGTAAGGGATGAAACATAAAGATTTGTAAAATGGGTGTGACACCTACCTTAAGTAGAAGAAAATGAAAAAGTTTTGCAGGGCGAAATCAAAAGCCCTTGGAATCATGGCAGGAATACTGTTCGTGGTATTAGTTATATAAATAAATTAGCGGTACTCGACAAATGATGTTCTAGGTCACCCTGGTCCACATTTTGGTCGATATATCGAAAACGCCTTCACATATACAACTAAGGACAAGGGCATCTTTAATGCCTTTAATTTGATACTCATGTAATACAAACACATTCCAGGGTTACCACAGCCCTGCAAAAATCGTTGTACCATGTAGTCCACTGGAGTACTTACCATTCTACTCCACTGTAATGCAGCGATGGACCAACTCATGTTTCTACACGAACATGTTGTAAGCCGATCATTGCTCGTTTTTAACGATTGTAATTGGACTGTGGGTACTCCATGGATTACTCTGATGTAATGCGGAGCTGGAGTATATGGTCCGGTCATAGGACATCGCAATGTTAATTGTACCATATTTTTTGTATGAATTGTGGTTAATTTTGGAGCACTCGCTTGGTCCATAGCGAGTACTCCATACATGCATGCATGGAGTACTCGCGATTTTTGCAGGGAGGTTCATTTTTCTACATGGCGATTTTCCCTTATTTCACAAAGGATGAAGGAAAATCGTTCCAAAAAGCGTCACCCTTGGTCTACAATTTGGTCGATATTTCCCAAACGCATGTGATATGGAATTAAAAAGCACTTATAAACCATCTACGAAACCCTACGAAACCAACGCAGCTAATCTCTCAGCTGAGTATATAATGTTCGGTTACACCCGAACTTAGCCTTCCTTACATTTTATATATATAACATTTTGGAAAACACAAAAGAACTGATTATTTAGTAAATAATACGCCTAGAATGTTGACATGTTTGACTGATATTGAGACTCTTGATAAAAATTTGACAAACAAAAATTAAATGGGCGTGGCACCGCCCACTTGTGATAAAATCAATTTTACAAATATTATTAATCGTAAATCAAAAATAGTTAAACCTATCGTAACAAAATTCGGCAGAGAAGTTGCCTTTACTATAAGGAATGCCTTGAAGAAAAATTAACGAAATTGGTTAAGGACTACGCCCCCTTTTATATAAAAAATTTTTGAAAGGGTCGTGGGCGAATAAAATGAGCTATACTTTTGCGAAAAAGAGCTTAATATTAATGGTATTTCATTTCCCTAGTGGATTTATAACAGTAAATTGGAAAAACTCCAAATTTAAAAAAATGGGCGTGGCAGCGCCCCTTTTATGACTAAGCAATTTTCTATGTTTCGGGAGCCATAACTCGAAGAAAAATTAACGGATCGTTATAAAATTTGGTACTCAAATTTTCCCCATAGCAGAAAATATTTCTAGAAAAAATGGACGAGATAGGTTAAATACCACGCCCACTTTTATATAAAAGATTTTTAAAAGGGTCATAGACGAATAAAATGAGCTATACTTTTGCGAAAAAGAGCTTAATATTAATGGTATTTAACTTTCTAAATGGGATTATAATAAAAAGAAAAAGAAAAAAATATTAAAATTTTTCAAAATGGGTGTGGCACTCCCCCTTTTCTGACTAAGCAATTTTCTATGTTAACAGATCGTAAAAGATTCGGTGCGCACATTTTCCTTCTAGCAGGAAATATCTCTAGTAAAAATGGACGGGATCGTTTAAAGACCACGCCCACTTTTATATATAAAGGATGTTTAAAAGGGTCGCAGACTAGAATAAAAAGATCTATCTTAACGAAAAGTGGTATTGTATCAATGATATTTCACTTACCAAGTTTTATTGTAAGAGGAAATTTAAATGGGCGCTGCCACGTGTTGTGTAGAAAAGTAATTTATTTAAAATGAACTGTACAGTTAAAGCTCACGTTGAGTATATAATGTTCACTTACACCCGAACTTAGACACCCTTACTTGTTTTATACTCAGTTGAGCAGAGCTCACAGAGTATATTAAGTTTGATTGGATAACGGTTGGTTGTACATATATAAAGGAATCGAGATAGATATAGACTTCCATATATCAAAATAATCAGGATCGAAAAAAAATTTGATTGAGCCATGTCCGTCCGTCCGTCCGTCCGTCCGTCCGTTAACACGATAACTTGAGTAAATTTTGAGGTATCTTGATGAAATTTGGTATGTAGGTTCCTGAGCACTTATCTCAGATCGCTATTTAAAATGAACGATATCGGACTATAACCACGCCCACTTTTTCGATATCGAAAATTTCGAAAAACCGAAAAAGTGCGATAATTCATTACAAAAGACAGATAAAGCGACCAAACTTGGTAGATGGGTTGACGTTATGACGCAGAATAGAAAATTAGTAAGATTTTGGACAATGGGCGTGGCACCGCCCACTTTTACAAGAAGGTAATTTAAAAGTTTTGCAAGCTGTAATTTAGCAGTCGTTGAAGATATCATGATGAAATTTGGCAGGAACGTTACTACTATTACTCTATATGTGCTAAATAAAAATTAGCAAAATTGGATGAAGAACACGCCCACTTTTTAAAAAAAAAATTTTTTTAATTCAAATTTTAACAAAAAATTTAATATCTTTACTGTATATAAGTAAATTAAGTCAAAATTCAACTCCAGTAATGATATGATGTAACAAAATACAAAAATAAAAGAAAATTGCAAAACGGGCGTGGCTCCGCCCATTTTCATTTAGTTTGTCTAGAATACTTTTATTGCCATAAGTCGAACAAAAATTTACCAATCCTTCTCAAATTTGGTAGGAGCATAGATTCTATCACGGTAACTGTTCTCTGTGAAAATGGGCGAAATCGGTGGAAGCCACGCCCAGTTTTTATACACAGTCCACCGTCTGTCCTTCCGCTCGGCCGTTAACACAATAACTTGAGCAAAATCCGATATATCTTTACTAAACTTAGTCCATGTACTTACCTGAACTCACTTTTTCTTGGTATAAAAAATGGGCGAAATCTAACCATAACCACGCCCACTTTATCGATATCGAAAATTACGAAAAATGAAAAAAATGCCATAATTCTATACCAAATACGAAAAAAGGGATGAAACATGGTAACTGGATTGGTTTATTGACGCAAAATATAACTTTGGAAAAAACTTTGTAAAATGGGTGTGACACCTACCATATTAAGTAGAAGAAAATGAACAAGTAAGGAAGGTGAAGTTCGGGTGTAACCGAACATTACATACTCAGTTGAGAGCTATGGTGACAACATAAGGGAAAATAACCATGTAGAAAAATGAACCGAGAGTAATCCTGGAATGTGTTTGTAGGACATGTGTATCAAATGAAAGGCATTAAAGAGTATTTTATGAGGGAGTGGGCCATAGTTCTATAGGTGGACGCCATTTAGGGATATAGCCATAAAGATGGATCAGGGTTGACTCTAGAATGCGTTTGTACGTTATAGGTATCAAATGAAAGGTATTAATGAGTATTTTAAAAGGGCGTGGACCTAAGTTTTATAGATGGACGCCTTTTCGAGATATCGCCGTAAAGATGGACCAGGGGTGACTCTAGAATGCGTTTGTACGATATGGGTATCAAATGAAAGGTGTTAATGAGCATTTTAAAAGGGAGTAATCCTTAGTTCCATAGGTGGACGCCGTTTCGAGATATCGCCATAAAGGTGGACCAGGGGTGACCCTAGAATTTGTTTGCACAATATGGGCATCAAACGAAAGGTGTTAATGAGTATTTTAAAAGGGAGTGGGCCTTAGTTCTATAGGTGGACGCCGTTTCGAGATATCGCCATAAAGGTGGGCCAGGCGTGACTTTAGAATTTGTTTGTATGATATGGGTATCAAATGAAAGGTGTTAATGATTATTTTAAAAGGGCGTGGGGCTTAGTTCTATAGGTGGACCCCTTTTCGAGATATCGCCATAAAGGTGGACCAGGGGTGACTCTAGAATTCGTTTGTACGATATGGGTATCAAATGAAAGGTGTTAATGAGTATTTTAAGAGGGAGTAGGCCTTTCTGGACCAGGGTTGACTCTAGACTTTGTTTGTACGATATGGGTATCAAATGAAAGGTGTTAATGAGTATTTTTAAAAGGGAGTGGGCCTTCGTTCTATAGGTGTTCGCCTTTTCGAAATATCGCCATAAAGGTGGACCAGGGGTGACTCTAGAATGAGTTTGTACGATATGGGTATCAAATTAAAGGTATTAAAGAGAGTTTTAAAAGGGAGTGGTGGTAGTTGTATATGTGAAGGCGTTTTCCAGATATCGCCCAAAATGTGGACCAGGGTGACCCAGAACATCATCTGTTGGATACCGCTAATTTATTTATATATGTAATACCTGCCAAGATTTTAAGGGTTTTTTATTTCGCCCTGCAGAACTTTTTCATTTTCTTCTACTTAATATGGTAGGTGTCACAACCATTTTATAAAGTTTTTTCTAAAGTTATATTTCGCGTCAATAAAACAATCCAATTAACTTACCATGTTTCATCCCTTTTTTCGTATTTGGTATAGAATTGTGGAATTTTTTCATTTTTCGTAATTTTCGATATCGAAAAAGTGGGCGTGGTCATAGTCGGATTTCGTTCATTTTTCATACCAAGATAAAGTGAGTTCAGATAAGTACGTGAACTGAGTTTAGTAGAGATATATCGATTTTTGCTTAAGTTATCGTGTTAACGGCCATGCGGAAGGACAGACGGACGACTGTATATAAAAACTGGGCGTGGCATCAACCGATTTCGCCCATTTTCACAGAAAACAGTTAACGCCATAAAATCTATGCCCTACCAAATTTCAAAAGGTTTGGTTAATTTTTGTTCGACTTATGGCGTTAAAAGTATCCTAGACAAATTAAATGAAAAAGGGCGGAGCCACGCCCATTTTTAAATTTTCTTTTATTTTTGTATTTTGTTGCACCATATCATTACTGGGGTTGAATCTTGACATAATTTACTCATATACTGTAAAGATATTAAATTTTTTGTTAAAATTTTACTTAAAAAAAAAAATGTTTTTAAAGTGGGCGTGGTCCTTCTCCGATTTTGCTAATTTTTATTAAGCGTACATATAGTAATAAGAGTAACGTTCCTGCCAAATTTCATCATGATATCTTCAACGACTGCCAAATTACAGCTTGCAAAAGTTTTAAATTACCTTCTTTTAAAAGTGGGCGGTGCCACACCCATTGTCCAAAATTTTACTAATTTTCTATTTGGCGCCATAAGTTCAACTCATATACCAAGTTTCGTCGCTTTATCGGTCTTTTGTAATGAATTATCGCACTTTTTCGGTTTTTCGAAATTTTCGATATCGAAAAAGTGGGCGTGGTTATAGTCCGATATCGTTCATTTTAAATAGCGATCTGAGATGAGTGCTCAGGAACCTACATACCAAATTTCATCAAGATACCTCAAAATTTACTCAAGTTATCGTGTTAACGGACGGACGGACGGACGGACGGACGGACGGACGGACATGGCTCAATCAAATTTTTTTTCGATCCTGATTATTTTGATATATGGAAGTCTATATCTATCTCGATTCCTTTATATATGTACAACCAACCGTTATCCAATCAAACTTAATATACTCTGTGAGCTCTGCTCAACTGAGTATAAAAAGTTCTACAAGGCGAAATCAACAGCCCTTGGAATCTTGGCAGGAATACTGTTAGTGGTATTGCATATATAAATAAATTAGCAGTACCCGACAGATGATTTTCTGGATCACCTGGTCCACATTTTGGTCGATATCGCGAGAACGCTTTCACATATACATCTAAGGGCCACTCGCTTTTAAAACCCTCATTAATACCTTTAATTTGATATCCATATCGTACAAACACATACCAGAGTCACCCCTGTCCCACCCTAATGGCGATATCTCGAAAAGGCGTCCAACTATAGACCTAATGCCCACTCCCTCTTAAAATGCTCACTAACACCTTTCGTTTGATACCCATATCGTACAAACATTCTAGAGTCACCCCTGGCCCACCCTAATGGCGATATCTCGAAAAGGCGTCCACCTATAGACCTAGTGTCCACTCCCTCTTAAAATGCTCAGTAACACCTTTCGTTTGATACCCATATCGTACAAACATTCTAGAGTCACCCCTGGCCCACCCTAATGGCGATATCTCGAAAAGGCGTCCACCTATAGACCTAATGCCCACTCCCTCTTAAAATGCTCAGTAACACCTTTCGTTTGATACCCATATCGTACAAACATTCTAGAGTCACACCTGGCCCACCCTAATGGCGATATTTCGAAAAGGCGTCCACCTATAGAACTAAGGATTACTCCCTTTTAAAATACTCATTACCACCTTTCATTTGATACCCATATCGTACAAACACATTCTAGAGTCACCCTGGCCCACCCTAATGGCGATATCTCGAAAAGGCGTCCACCTATAGACCTAATGTCCACTCCCTCTTAAAAAGGTTAGTAACACCTTTCGTTTGATACCCATATCGTACAAACATTCTAGAGTCACCCCTGGCCCACCCTAATGGCGATATCTCGAAAAGGCGTCCACCTATAGACCTAATGTCCACTCCCTCTTAAAATGCTCAGTAACACCTTTCGTTTGATACCCATATCGTACAAACATTCTAGAGTCACCCCTGTCCCACCCTAATGGCGATATCTCGAAAAGGCGTCCACCTATAGACCTAATGCCCACTCCCTCTTAAAATGCTCAGTAACACCTTTCGTTTGATACCCATATCGTACAAACATTCTAGAGTCACACCTGGCGCACCCTAATGGCGATATCTCGAAAAGGCGTCCACCTATAGAACTAAGGATTACTCCCTTTTAAAATACTCATTACCACCTTTCATTTGATACCCATATCGTACAAACACATTCTAGAGTCACCCTGGCCCACCCTAATGGCGATATCTCGAAAAGGCGTCCACCTATAGACCTAATGCCCACTCCCTCTTAAAATGCTCAGTAACACCTTTCGTTTGATACCCATACCGTACAAACATTCTAGAGTCACCCTTGGTCCACCTTTATGGCGATATCTCGAAAAGGCGTCCACCTATAGAACTAAGGATTACTCCCTTTTAAAATACTCATTACCACCTTTCATTTGATACCCATATCGTACAAACACATTCTAGAGTCACCCTGGCCCACCCTAATGGCGATATCTCGAAAAGGCGTCCACCTATAGACCTAATGCCCACTCCCTCTTAAAATGCTCAATAACACCTTTCGTTTGATACCCATATCGTACAAACATTCTAGAGTCACCCTTGGTCCACCTTTATGGCGATATCCCTAAATGGCGTTCATCTATAGAACTATGGCCTACTCTCTCTTAAAATACTCTTTAATACCTTTCATTTGATACACATGTTATACAACCACATTCCAGGGTTACCCTAGATTGATTTTCCTTATTTTGTCTCCATAGCTCTCAACTGAGTATGTTATGTTCGGTTACACCCGAACTTAGCCTTCCTTACTTGTTTTTTTTTCATTCGTAGCCTGAACACTGATAAGAATTTTTGTGTTGGCGTGTGGTTTGTGCTCTGTTTGTTCCTTTTTTTGTTCATTTCATATGTTTTTTACTTATTGTACTTATCAAATTGTGCATAGAATAAAATAAAATAAAAATCTTGAATAATTTGAGATTTTCTCACTTCCGCAGGCCATAACTATCTACATATTCATGCATTATTACACACATACATATCTGCATCTTTATCTTCTTTTCTACGTGGGAAAATTCTTTGATGGAAATAAATGGATTAAAAGCAAAATCTTATGTAAACAGATCGCAAGTCAGCTGATATCTAAAAATAAAAATAAATGTTCCTTACGTGGGTGATAAAATTTTATAATATAGAAATAATGGACGTTATTCAAGATTCTTTGAAATCAGAAACGAAGTCGTTTTAATTTCAAGCTAAGCACAGGCTAGATATTATTTTTAAACAATATACATTGTATTTGTTGTTATATAATGTAGATATGTACATATCAATAAGTATTTATACCTTTGTACATATTTACATATGTTGCTGGCTATGTGGAATGGCGAGAAATGATATTTACTGAATTTGGTCACGACTTGAATCATATAAAATCTATAAAATCTCATAATATTGTGACGAATATACGAGCATATGGCTATAAAATAAACATAAACTAGAAATATACATGAATGTATATGGCTGGTAACCAATCATGAAATTCGCTAAATTACTAGACCTTAGGAGAAATGGCTGAACAAGGAAACCGAGAGTCTAACAGCAGCGCAAGTTGAGGGATGACTAATCGATTTTGATCTAAGCACGCTATTGGTTGTGAAGTATAAGTGTTATTGTGAAGTACTTTCAAAGTAGTCTAATAAAGACCATTTTGCATTATTGAATATTGGAGTTATTTATTCAACGGTTTAGCGATTCGAACTTTAGCAGAAGGTTTGGAATAAGCGTAATTTCCCTAAATTCGTTACAATATCCCTGAGCAAGATAAGCTCTCCGAAAGGACCACATCTCTACCAGATTCCCTCATTCAAAAGGCAATTGGGCAGGGATCGTATGGGGCTCTTCACAAATGATTTTCGAAAAAAATGTCTTTATTACTACAAGAATCATCTCCTTTTTATTTTGTATGTACAAATATATCTACTATGTAGAAGGCTACTTACTTCTGCATGCAATTTTGAAAATCTCGCATGTGTGAAATCTTACACAGCAAGACCTTGCATAGCAGCATATATGTATGTATGTACACAACATATAGCAAAAACCCATCAAAAAATGGGTAAGCGGTAATATTAACAGAGCTGCTTGCTCTATTTACCAACAAATCGCAGTTGCCCAAAAAAGAGTGAGAAGTGGTACACCGCAGGGGTGTTCTATTCCCCTCCCCTGGGTTGTTGTTGTTGTTGTAGCCGGTACTAGCAACTTCTACTACTAGTACGACAGTCTCGGAAATAGTTTTTTTTTTACCACTCGAACCTTTGGGTCTATTTATTTTAGTATACCCATCTCGGGACGCTTAGCCCGTTAATCCGCTGGATGCCTTTCCTCTATGTCATCGCTGGTAACGAACTAATGCAAGACATCGAATGCAGAGGCTGTGAAGTGGAATAAATATATTTCCGTGCATTGAGACCACTCTTCAATGGCGGATTGTCGTTGGTACGATTGAATAAAAAAACATAGGGTTGACTTGATACGCAAGATGTCATGAAAGCTTAATATAAAGCACACCGCTATGCCGCTACTGTGGTGCCATTGGCAAACGCTGGAGGCTCTCTTCTCTCTTATAGACCACCGACACTAATGTCAAATATCTGGAACCCGTGCAGCGAATGGTGGACTTATGGACAACCGACAGTACAGCATTCTTGCTAGCTTCAACTTCATCTCTACACAGTAAAACCGAATACTAGCACCAAACTCTACACCGACTACTTATCTGGGGCTGGCGTTTGGTAAAACCAAACTGTACAGTAAGGTTTGAGAGTATGGATTATTCGAAAGTCGCCTCTATCAGCGATTCTGGGGATGGGATGCTATGCCGTGTATCATGTGTTAGGAAGTTTAACATCTACTTGGAATTGTCAGGCGCCTGTCAGGATGCTTCTGGCCGCTCGATAATAAGCAGTAAACTCGACGATGGAAATCCATGCGGCATGGCTCAATATTCTAGACAACCACAGCAAAGCTAGTTACGTGGGGGATGAGAAGCTAACTGACAAGCTTTTGCTTAGGCAAGGCGAAAGTATCTCGATTTGGAAGTATTCGATTCTCTGGAAAAAAATTCGAGGGTACTATTACAAGCCTTTAAATAAGGCAAAAAAATCGATGTCTTATACTTAACTCCAAAGCATCACTACATAGTATAAAACAAGGTCGCTTTTTCTGTCCCTATGTCCTTTGAATGCTTAAACCTTTAAAACTACGCAACGGACTTTGATGCGTTTTTTTTTTAAATAGATAGAGTGATTGGAAGGTTTATAAGTATAATAACATCCATTAAATAGTGGAGAAATACTTTTATTTTGGAAGTTAATGTGATGTATATATATAAAAGAAATTGGTTTTCGTTACACTATTTATAACTTCAGAACGGTAGCTTAGAACCATGAGACAGACATAGATCAAAACGTGGACCTGGGTAATCCTGGGATGTGTTTCTACAATATGGATATCAAATGGAAGCTGTTTATGAGTATTTTGATACGGGATATTTTTCGTACCCCTGGGTGACTAGGGTCTCGAGATATAGGCGAAAACGTGGACCCGGGTACCCCTCTAATGTTTTTATTATAGAATATGGATAACAAATGAAAGCTTTTAATGAGTGATTTGGTACAGGGTAGTTTTCATACCTATTGGTCTCGAGATATTGGCCAAAACGTGGATCAGGTTAACACTAGGATGTGTTTTTACATTATGGGTATCAACTTGAAGCTGTTGATGTATGCTTTAGTAAAGAGTAATTTTTATACCGCTGGGTGACTAGGGTCTCGAGATATAGGCCAAAACGTGGACACGGATACCCCTAGAATGTGTGTGTAATTTGTATGTCAAATGAAAACGAAAATGTTTCGATTCGATTTGTATCGTATTATTGTTCAATCAATTACGTCAATGTATTTTGATGTGACGGATTGGTGTCCAGGTAGTCGAGTTTTGCAAGGAAGGTTAAGCAAAATGCCAAATAGACCAAGGTAAACATATTCAATTGACTCATTTAGAAGAACACATGTGAGGCTAGGGTAAATGTAATATAAGGTTGAGTTTTTTAGTGGGTATTTAACAAATTTTTACTTGTATATATGTATAAGCAATATATATAATAGGTACCTACTCGTAAATTTACTTCTTTCTGCATTCTTTTCTATTGTTGTTGCTGTTTATAGTGTTATTTTGGGCGCGCTATGGAGATCCTCTTCTTCGTTTATTTATTCTTTTAGACTTTTTTGTTGCACCGACCAAAACAACTGAAGATATTTGTTGATATTCTTTTTAAATTTCGATCTTTTGCTTTATCCTTTCTTTTAGTGCATTCATAAAGAAGACGAGTTGAACGTACAAAATGAGTTAAATGTGAGTATTTAATAGGGGGACTCATGATAGCATATAAACTTATAAGGTGTAAAATTATATCCATTTACACACGCGGTTATATGAACGCACCTAGTAATACTCTTGATAAACTTGATTGTTTTTCAGCTGTATTATTTCCAAAAAAATTTTTTTGATTGTTATACAAATTAAAAAATACCAAGATTAAGTTAAAAATCAAAACTAAAACGCCTTTACTTGCTGATGTTGCAGATTTTTGATGAAAATGCCGTCTGTAATGTCTGCAAGGTTGCATTCCTTTGAGTTTACCGCGTTTACACAATGAAATGTGCGCGTAAATTTATACAAATTGTGTAAATGATTTTTCATACAAAATTTGACAGCTCGTGCGTAAACTAGATAAATTTATACGTTTACACACTTTATAAGGCATTTATACGGTTACATGAGTCCCCCTAATGCAAAAAGGAAAAATCGAACATTCTTTCTTATCATTTGTCAACGCTCAGAATAATCGGTTTTATATCTGTATCATTTTATAAAAGTAACCTGACTCGATCTCTGACAAGGTTAAGTTAGGTTGAGGTGGCTGCCCGAGGGCACACTTAGACCAGTGATATTAGGCCGGTTGTGATACCACGAAAATACACCATTACCTTTCCTCTTCGAACCATTTTGAGGACCTGATAAAAGCTACCAAGTCCTTGACGTCGTGCTCCGCAACCTGACCCGGATTATCTAGAAATGGAGCACCCAGAAAGCGCTACCATACTGCGCTTAGTGCCAGGCAGTTGCAGATGAGGTAAACCACCGTTTCCTCTGCCTCATTCTCTTTACAACTGTTGCAGCAACGACGATAAGGCGCTCCTAACCATTCTGCATGCCTGCCTATAAGGCAATGACAAGTTAGTGCCCTCACAAGTGTGGAAATTGTATCCCTACTTAGGATGTACACGTGACGGGATCTTTTAAGATCCAATTTGGGCAAGTTTCCTTCGATGTTCGACACCCCGTTGTTTGCAGCCATCTTTCGTCGGCTTGACGGTGGATGTGTTCTTTTAGCATTAGCTTGCATGTGGACAGGGGCATACCTAAGCGTTCTTGGCCGGGAAGAATCTGCCTGGTTGTACCCAGCCTAGCCAGTTCATCTGCAATGCAGTTTCCCTCGATGTCCCTATGTCCAGGGACCCTTGTGAGGTGTACACGGTTTTGTTGGGCCATCTCTTAAAGAGATCGGCGACAGATTAGTGCTAGTTCAGAATTGAACGAGTAGCAGCCAAGCGATTTTACAGCAGCCTGGCTGTCGCTGAAAATAAGGATTTCTTTGCCGACATCCTAACTGCGGCTTCCATAATGGCTGAAACTTCTGCCTGGAAGACGCTGCAGTGGTCGGGTAGTCTGGAGGTCAAGGTCCCAACTCTACCGTTTAGCTTGGAGCCGTTCGTGTATATGGATCCCTGACAAAATATCACTAAAATTTGGGCATCGGAGTTTACCAATCCAAAGGCGAAAATTAGCTCAGATGATAGCGGTTTTATGAAGTTTGTGACTTCTGTGAATGAAATCAAACTGCAGGGTAGCTTACGATAAATAATTGGGGTATTCACGTGAACTGGTTTTCAGGTTATCTGCTTAGATGGTTATGTTTTTTAAACAGTTTACAAAAACAAAATACATACCTTGAATACAAATAGTTTTTAAGCATATAAGTCGATAATGAGGTGATGTGAATACCTCAAATTATAATATATTGGCATATTCATCTTAGTTTCTATTTTCAAGGGCACGCCGTACCCTTATCATCTACATATATATCGCAAACCTCAGAGCTTTTTTGACATAACACGGGACCTAACGGAGCTAGATATTTATGATCTTCATAAAGTGTGTGATATTCTGACAGTATGACCTGACTTTGTGAATCCCCTTAATATAAAAAGTGTGACACAAGAGCTACACTATTGTTCATATGTATTTACACACATACCACATATGAGAAGCAGAATGTTAATTTATTTATCTGGCACATTTTCATACAAAAATTATGAAATTTTGTATTTATTGTTTCTTTGTTGATTTTTAATAAATTAGCAATTAAAACAAGTTGTGCTGTCGACAAAACAGTGATCGCAACCGCCCCCATTTATCCAACGACATACCCTGACTCGGATACAAGCTCCACAACTTGCGTACAATGGCGAATAGCAGTGGCGTAGTAAAAGAATTATTCGGGGGGGTCACAAAATTTAAAATTCAAATTTTGTTAAGTGATGTTAAGTACTTATTGTATGGAATAATGTTATTGGGAGGAAATAGTATTGTATTTATTCAGTGATTCATTTATTGAAAATGTTGTAATAATTAATAGTAAAAAGTAAAATTACAAATTGATTTTCCTCTGTTTTTGAGCGAATCGGCCAATGACGTCTTCCACTGTGATATCAATATTTCTATTGATACTTAATGTTGTTGTTGTAGCGTTAAGGTTGCTCCCCGAAGGCTTTGGGGAGTGTTATCGATGTGATGGTCCTTTGCCGGATACAGATCCGGTACGCTCCGGTAACACAGCACCATTAACGTGCTAGCCCGACCATCTCGGGAACGATTTATGTGGCCACATTAAACCTTCAGGCCATCCCTCCCTCCCCACCACCAGGTTCCATGAGGAGCTTGTGGTCACCAGAGCCTCGTCTGTTAGTGAAACAGGATTCGCCGCGGATAGGTGAGGTTGACAATTGAGTTTGGAGAAGCTGAAGGGTTGCGCTACACAGCCCCTTGAATCTGGTATTTTTGTCGTCTCTTACGACAGGCATTCCTACCACGGGTAAATTCTGACCCCCTAACAAGCTGGAGGGCAAGTCCATTCAGCCTATCTTCTCCAGTTGAATTCCTTATTAAATTTTTCCAACGCCTCAATGTTAAAAAACTTCGTTCACTGCTGGCAATGGTTGCAGCTAACGTCAAAATCTTGAAAACGTGTGGAAAAAGTTCTTCATTACAAAGATTTAATGCGTCGTTGAATGTCTTTGGGCGATCTTCTGCTCCAACCCAACGTTGTCTCCATAGTAGGACTTCATTTTTCACCATAGATACGTTTTTACCTACTTTTCTGACCAATTTATCGGGAATGACATTTTCAATAATAGACAATGTGTTTTTATGCTTGATGAATCTATTAGACACTGAAGATATGAAGTGATCGATGAAAGGGATGAATATTAATTTGCGAAAATATTCTTTGGTTGAGCTTTTTTCGAAATTTTCTCGATTTTTGACGACTCAAAATCCCAGGAACTTCAATCTTCTCTCCGATAGATACAGCTAATTCTTTAGCATCAAGAAACATTTTTTTGAACTTTGACTTAGCCTTTTCCCTCATTTCTTTCAACAAAACAGCCAGATCATCAGCCGCTGAAACTGCTGCAGAAAGATCAACACTTTTCCCTTGAAGGTAAGAGGTTAGTGGGTGAGCCAAAGAAAAAATTTCGTTAATAGAAACCATTGCCACAATAAATCCTCCAGTCCTCAAAGTGTGTAGATAACTGAAAGCATTTCTAGAACTTTCAGCGTTTCCACAGTCATGAATTTTTTCTAAACTGAAATAAATGGGAGCAAACATATCTTTGAAGCAGATCACAGCATCTAGTCTTTCTGTCTATCGTGTTTCACACAATCGCTTCAAACGTTCTTTCTTTGTTGGACAATTCAAAGTTTCGACGGCATCCTTTAGAATAGCTTCGCGTTTTGCTGAAGGTCTGAAGAAAGAAATTATCTGCTTTATGGACCTAAGACAGTTTCTTATGAGAGAAATGGAGTACGCTTCACCAACCGCCAAATTCAACGAATGGCTTGCGCAATGTACATAAAGTGCAGACGGATACTTCTCCATCACTGCAGCAGCACAAATATTCCATTCTTCACTCATTGCAGCTGCACCGTCGTATCCTTGAGAAACCAAAAACTCCAGGTTGATCTTCAGCTTCTTTGAAATGTTTATCAATGACGAAGCAAGTCCTCTACCAGTGCAATATTCGATCGGGACGAACTGTAGAAAATCTTCTCTCAAAATTATACCATCTGTAGTTTTTCCAGTATAACGGAAAGATAGTGAGTATTGTTCCACGCCACTAGTGTCAGTTGTGGAGTTGATTTTTGCAACAATTTTTTCAAGAATTATGTGCCCGCAAATTTCGGTGAGCTCATTCTGAATCTGTAGACTCGTGTAAAATGTGACGCGATTTTTCAATGTGGCAGTTTGAAGTAAATGTTGCTTCAATGTTTGGTCACCAGCATTCATCCAAAATCTTAATAAAGATCTGAAGTTACCATCATTATGGGGAGGAGTCGAGGGATATAGGACCAGAATCACGATGTCCTCTTGAAGCTATTTCTTGCCTGCCAATGAAAATTATTGTTTCGACGATGGAGCGAAAGATTTCTCGATTCCGTTGAAATTGAAATGTATATCAAATCAATTTTTTACCAAACTACTAATATTTCGGAGGGGGTCACCCGCCCCCCGTCCCCTCCCCCCCATTGCCCCGCCACTGACGAATAGGCATTTGCGATATCATTTGTTAATCGATGTGCGATCAGGGAAGCTTATTATGCGTTTACGCATTGGTCATAAATATATTACGCATATTACAATTATATAGCATTCGATTAAGCTATATGTACATATATACAAATGTTTGACTGTACAATTGTACCTTGAAACATACTGGAACGCATGTATTGCATTCGAATTATTTTATTTTTTAATTAACGCGATAAATTATGTTCAACGGAGTATTATAGAAACCTAGCTTATGACGAGTTCTAGGCCAAACTTCTACACCCATTATACAAACGCCAGTGTGTTGTCTTCCAAAATATTAATTAAAAAGGTATGTATTACGACCGGTTTAGTGTAAAGGCAACCAACTGTGAGAACTATAGTACTGACAGACTGTAAGTAAATTACAGGGAGGGTATTTTGGAGCTCAGATTTGTACTGCTATTGTAAAGCTAGCGAAGATAGCACTAGTTCTAAACTTACGCAAAATTTTCGCTTTAAAACCCATATTAGTGCTAAATCAGTTCTCACGCAGTGCTTTCATCTAACACTTTTAACATTGTGATTTTCTACGAAATGGCAATAGCGCCCCTTTGTAGAAGTTTAAGCTAGAATGAGGTAGGGTAGTGTAACGACGGCAATACGATCACGAGGCGCAGATCCCCTGAAAATGTTTTCACGATTAGTTTACGAGAAGATGGTGCGCCGATATAAAACTGCTTACGCACTGACAGGGACCGATACCAAACCGATAGCGAGTTTACACCTATATTTTACGTTGTTAAAGCTTATTCTAATCACATATTAGCAATAATTTCTTGTGCACAACTACTCACGGGATGTGGTGAAATTTTTGGAAACATTTCACAAAACTTATATTAAAAATGGTAATTCGAATCCCCGATCTTGTGCCGCTAAGGTCGTAACCGTATCGTAGCCAACCAATTGGTTTTTGGTTTACCGTCGTAACGATAAACAGCTGATTACGTTAGGGATACGAAAACAGTGATACGAAATACGGCACCAATGACTCCCGCTTAAAGGGCGAATTAATGGTGACTTATAACCATAAAGCCATAACCAGATAAATCAGCTGATCGAACCTACCTTATGGAAAGGAATGTAATCGATTAATGGTGCCATAACATAACGCTAACGCCATAGCCAATCAATTGGTTTTTGGTTTCTCGCCATATCCATAACCTAAAAATATTTGAGTTGGTGAATTTAATAACTTTTTTTAGATTTTCTTCATTGTTTTGGATACGTTATGACTAAGATACTTATTTTTTGTGGAATATGTTTGTAATTTTTTGCGTTTTCATCATTTTTATGAAATTTTCGCGATTTTTAGGTTAAGGCACCATTAATCGATCACATTGAGATGGTTATGGATATGGGTATGGTTACGACTATGGCGGTAGGGTTAAGGAAGTTTAATTTGGCTTTAATGTGGCGAAAATTACAATACGATAGTTACGATACTCTCGAAAAGTATCGATAGTATTTTTCAAAATATCGAATAATCCCCCCGACAGAATGGATTTTCTCATGTTCATGAGTTTTGATGCAATAGGGAATATCGTCACAATCACGCAAGCTGTTGCGTTTGCAGATATGAACAACACTCAGGCTTACTAGATAGAACTAATTTCAACCTGCGGACATATGTAAATACAAAATTTCGAGAAGCACAGTTAGAAACGTTCTAACTTTGCAAGACAAATACTTGTTAATACCTTTGGCCTACTATTTATCAGGTAAAATGCAGATCTTGACTGTGAAAAACGTTTGAAAGACGTTTTATCTTGTAAAGCCTTTAAGAACACACAACCAAAAATTATGTCGAACTCAAAGTGGAAAGCTGCCAACTTTTGTGCGAACTACTTGTTTTTCGTGTGAGCCAATATTCTTATAGGTTAGGTAACTGGCCGGTCGGTGGGGACTTCAGATAAACTGAAAACCCATCATCCATTGAGCTTTCAAGCTCCGTATCACGCTCAATTCTCACGGGTATTTTTGTACAAATTAGTTGTGATAGGCAGATGTCGCTGTTGTATTTCATTGAAAACATAAGAGGCCAAGCAGCGACATCTTTTTTTTGTTTGAAAAAGTAGGGTTTATTAAAGGCAGTGTTGCCAAACCAAAGACAAGAAAATGACAAAATTATCTAGCTAACAAAATGAACCAGACTTCGATGTGGATTTATTTAGCTCAAATCATTGTTTTTGCATTTACATGCAAAATTATTTATATGGCTCAGGATCTTTGCGAGCGGATGATGCCTAAAGAGCTGCCAAAAGTTTTTTTAGCGACCAAACTGAAAACCCCTATAAAACAAATCTTATATAAGCATTCACTTATTTCAGATGTAGTCTCCTGTACCTTTTTGGGACACCCTTTTCGCATTGATGACTTCAACATGTCAATGGCATTGTATATTTGGTTTTCACAAATTCTCAACTAAAACAATTTGTTGAGTGTTATGTTAGTTATTTATAAAATATATCCTTTAATCAAAAATTCCACCTAAAGTAATTGGAGCATCTCAATCATATACTACAAATATATTTACCCATGTAGATACATATGGAGTTTCATTATTCATGCAAATATGCTTTTATTGTGTTCTGGTTATTATGCAGATATGTATCCGCTCATATAATTTCATAACGCAGCCATTATGTACCTTACGCTTACATACACGGAACAATTTTTAAATAAACTTCCAACGCAATTTGTCGATTTTTTTCTGTTGGAGCGGCAGTGGCGCTTCTCCAGCCGCGGCTCCAACAACTTCTCTATGCATGATGGCGTTTGTGTGTATATCTCTAATGTATGTATTTATGATTCTTGTAGCCTTTCTTGTCATATCTTCTTCTAAGCCAACAATTCTTATGGTCTCTCCCTCTTCACATGCGAAATAGTGTATTTGTCTCGTGTCTCGAGCAACATTGAACAGATCAGCAAACCCACTGTCGTACACATATGACATAAAGCACATCCTCTGGCTGGCATTGTTGTCAACGTAATTTGCGTTGAATCGTCGTTTCTCCCAGCATTGTCATGCCTGCTGTCAGCTGTTACTTTGCGTTACGCTTAACTCTTTGACGATAAAGGGGATAAGGCGATGAAACGCCATTCCACAACGAAGATTAATGGGAGATGCTTGCCGAAGCAGGCGTCACATTCTAACTGGACTCTCATCTATGTAGACTGGACCCATACACAAACTCAGAGCTGGCGTCATGTGCAGAATGATTTTAAGATGCCATTTATCCCTTCACATGTTCATTCAATTCCACTATCTCTATGATCTAACGCTGTGACACTAGCTTGCTTTCCCTGTCTACCTTGACATGAGTCATAGGAGTATCCCCATGTTGTTGTCGTTGTTGTAGTTACCTCGTACAGATCTGCAAACAAGTGACTATCGGCACGTAGGCGTGTTGCCCATGTAGAGGGTACACCGACGAAAACAGCTCTCCATCCCTGCAAAAATCGTTGGATCATGTGGTCCACTGGAGTACTTACCATTGTACTCTACTGTAATGCTGCAATGGACCAATTCATATTTCTACACGAACATATTGTAAGCCGATCATTGCTCTTTTTTAACGATTGTAATCACTACACGATGTTCATTGGACGTGGGTACTCCATGGATTACTCTGATGTAATGCGGAGCTGCAGTATATGGTCCCGTCCTAGGACATCGCGATGTTAATTGGACCTTATTTTTTATATGAATTGTGGTTAATTTTGGAGACTTGGTTGGTCCATAGCGAGTACTCCATGCATGCAGTTTTTTCAGGGATGCTGTAGTAAAAGAGAAAGAGGCGTGGCGTGGAAACAAGGAATTTCCGCTAGCCGCCTTTCCTGACATTGAAAGAACTTCCAACAATGATCCGCCAGCGGTTATAGAAAGGGTGCTACCTACACTAGGCGTCGAATGTACCGTGGCCGAATTTCTTAGCAGATTTCTGAGCGGCGGAATTATCACAGCGGAGTAGGGGAACCCCCTTTTCTGGGTCGTACTCATGAACGACCAGGACCTGGAAGGTAGTTACTGCATAATTGTGGGTGGCTTATTCTAATGGCCTGGTAATCTTTGTCAGGGGGAAGTATCTGAATCCACTTGTGGATGTTTGGCGAAGGTAGCTTGGGTATGGTGACCAGATGATCTTAAACAGCACGCTATCCAAGTAAAACTTCTGTCCCCGAGAAGGCTCAAGGCCTTTAACAGGTGCTTTAACTGATATGGAGTTTAGTATTTATTCGGAAAAATTATCCGGATATTGGCCAATTGTTGCGGATCTCTTTACCGGTGAACGTAGGGACTCTAGAACTCTGTTGGCCACTTGATCTCTTCTTCTGGACAGGTGAGCTTTGAGTCAGCTAAAAAAGCGCTGAGTTGATACCACTTCTTTAAAGGCTTATAGTTTCTTCTAGCGCCTTATTGATTTCAAGCGCTCGCCGTAACTACGTTAATTTAAGTATTGTCAGGACACTGCCCAGTATAAGTATATGGGTTGGCGTTGAACCATTTAGACAAGCTTAGCTTTATAAGCTGTAAGGAAGATGACGAAGGGAAATCAGACAGGGACTTCATGCACCGCTGGCCAGCTTTCGCGAGGTATAAGCGTGAATATCACGGCCGGGAAGCAAATAACCGACAGAGATGTTTGCCTTACTCCTGAATTTATCGTAGCTATATAGATACGTAGTTAATCCCTACCTTGCCTAACAGATCTACTTGGACTATTAAGTCTAGACTATTTGCAGTATTGTCGACCAACAAGGACTGAAAAACATTTAAGAGGTAGTACTCGTGCTCACATACGGTCACAAAAACAGTTGTTAATGTTTTTGCCAACTTGGTGAAGGATTCCGCTCCCCCTCCTACCAGGTCGCTGAGGTTTTATTCACAGCACTGTATTTATGTCTCCATAAAGCTCGTACCGCGAAAGCCGAAGGAGGATCAAAAACCGGATATCCTTTGCTCCAATATCCCATCATGTGCTTTTTAGGAGGTGCATGATTCTTATGGAGTAATCTTAATTTCGAAACAACCTGCTCAGTCTAACTTTGTGTTGTCCTCGCTTGATGTAAGACCTAAGTCCCAGCGACCAACGGCCCTAAGGCGGAATCAGTGGGTGTTGCCATTTCTTCCAAGTAATATTTAAGATGATATGGATATGTTTGATCGCGGTCCTGGACACCCTATGAGTAGATTGCTACTTCTTTCCTGTAAACATTTTGAATTGCTTTTCTTGGTTTGATCGCCTATTAAAGCACTTGGATAAGCGTGTCGGCTAACATTACCTGAGCATATGTACAGTGTACATTGTACACACACAGAAAGCTCCAAGGCAGCCAAACTAAACGGAAACCGAATCGTTATTCGAACTGCCACCAAAGTTCTGTTATGTATTGCTTTTTTTGCTTTCACCTCAGCACAGCATCACCCAAATATGCGTTTCACAGGCTGATACGAAAGTCCAGAGGAAACTCAGCCAGCTCACATACTTCAAGAATCAACACACCGACATCATTGCTATCTACGCATAGTTACCGGAAAGTTGTTGACTGCGGTGGGATGTGTTCTATAGCTCACGAACACCACACCAAATTACGAAGCACATAACTCCAACAAAACAACAGCAATTTCTACCCAAACGGTCAGAGCCCCCACTGGCAAAATCACTCAAGCTTATTTTCTGGCGGCATTAAGTGTTGGCGCTCAGCAACTCTCCAGCTGAGATTTGGCTCCATCATATGATTTGAGTAGAAAATGCTTATAGGACTCCACCAACCAATCGACCCCATAGGTGCTTGCTCCAACTCAGTGCGCTCTGCTCTGAGCTCTTGAGCTTTATTGAATATCTTTCGGCCTTTTTCGCAAGTTGCACTCACTTCAGATGTTTCGGGTTATTTTTACTGGTTGCATATCTTTATTTTTGGATTTTTTTCTAAGATTGCTGATCCTTTTTGGTTGCCGCTCGGCTTGCCGGTATAAAAGCTTGCGCGCCAAAAAGTTGTTTACCATTGCGGCATCGGCCGCTTGGGCGGTGGCATCTTATGGCGATGGTCAACCGCGAGCAACGACAACGAAGCGTCACACTTGCTGTCCCAATTTCTTATTATGGACGTACAATACATATTTTTTACTCACAAATAAGACGTGCTTTAAGAAGATAAAAAATTTTGCGTTTTCTGTAGCATACAATATTTATTTTATTTACATAAGACTGAGCTAAAAAGTTTATTTTTTCTTGCCATTTCTCTTTTCCGTCCTCTTCCTATTCCATTTTTAGCTGGCTCTCAGTCTTTTCCTCCCTTCCTCTTTTCTTCGACTTCGGCCACCGTTTCTGCTCTTCCAATCTCCCACAATTTAACTTTATCCCTCCCCTAACTTTTTCGAATATCATCCCACTCCTTGATCCCCCGCTTTAAGTTGTCCGTCCTTATATTCCTGAACTTGCTTCCGTCTTCTCCTCGATATTGTCCCTCTACCAATTTCCTCCCTTTTTTATGAGATAAGGAGAATCCCCGAAGGTTTTGGGGAAATTTGTCGATGTTGGTGGTCCTGTACCGGATACAGTACGATGAGGGAAAATTACCATTAAGATACTAGCTCACCATATCGGGAATGATTTTATATGACCATTCTACGTCATCCAATCCCCTCCTTCCGTGAGCTTGGCGTCGACAGAGCGTCGTCTGCTACATAAGCAGGATTTGGCACGTGTAGGTGAGATTGAAAAATGGGCCAATTATCATTTATGAATCTTCTATAATATTGGAAACCCAATATTTTAAAAGGGATAATTGGACTGTCCCAAAACCGATTTATTTTATCCAATAGTAGACAGCAATAAGTACGCTAATATCGTTATGGGCACACATCACATCGATAGGTTTGTCGCTGTACGCCGATATGTTATTTCCGTTATTTTTATATCAATATCTTTAGCGATCGAGTATCCAAACCCTCTCATGGTGCCCAGTTAGAGCACGAAATCGCCTAGTCCTCTTTCATTTCGTCGTTTACTGAAAATTTCTGTCTCAATTGTTTGCTCTCTATGAGTTCGGGAAAACAATTTTTTCTGGTCTGAAAGTAAAAAGACTGAAGAGCTGTTTTAATTTCTGTCATGGGGCGATTACAAATACTGTGTGTACGCAGCTACTGCAACTTCTAGTCGGCTTCCATTTGATAGGACTCAATGCTCCATCTTCTGCTAGAAAAAATGTATATCTTCTGAGTCTTATCGAGTGCATAGGCTGTCCAATATGCGAAACTTTGCCTTCGATCTTGTGTATTAAGGGCCAGTTAAACTTCCTTAACCCAAGCGCCATAGTCGTAACCATACCCGTATCCATAACCATATTCATTGTGATCGATTATTGGTGCCATAACATTAAGCAGCTGACATTTTCATAAAAATGAGGAAAACGCAAAAAATTACAAACATATTCCACAAACAATAAGTCTCTTAGTCAAAACGTATTCAAAACAATAAATAAAATAAACAAAAAGTTAATAAATTCACCAATTCAAATATTTTTAGGTTATTTATATGGCAAAAATCCAAAAACCAATTGATTGGCTATGGTATGATTATGGCGTTCGCGTTATGGTATGGCACCTATTAATGGTGACTTATAACCATAAAACCGTAACCAGATAAAACCTACCTTATGGAAATCAATCGAACCTATCTTATGGAAACCATTAATCGATCACATTGGAGATGGTTATGGATATGGGTATGGTTATGCTTTGGCGTTAGGGTTAAGGAAGTTTAATTGGCCCTTTAATCGATTACTTTGATTTCCATAAGGTTGGTTCGATCAGCTGTTTTATCTGGCTATGGATAAGTCACCAATAATTGACCCTTTAAGTAGGCATTTTTGTTCTTAATCTTAAAAAGCAGCAGTAGACCTGCTGTGCTTAACCCAATACTGCCCACTGTTACATATGCGTAACGCAGCCCGTTTGAATTTGAAACACCTGTTAGTCATAGCAGGCTAGTAAAATTTAAAATTTTTGCATTCCGAGAAATATAATAAAATGTAGATAACCCTGTCAATCAAGCACTCAGTCAGTTGCACTTTTTATTTCATCGCGATTGGCCGTTGTGTGAAAACGACTTTTTTAAAAGTGAGGCGAAACACAAAATTACAACAAGACGAATGTAAGAACAAATATTAAAATAATAAAGAAACATTTTAGCAGTGAAAGTTTTGTGTTTATTTACTTAGAGATATATATATAGAATTATGCAAATGCAAAATGAAATATTTGGTAGCGGTAGGCTTCTAGGGATAACCGACAATCGGAGCGTTACGTATATGTAACAGTGGGCACTCCTCAGCACTTATATTTAGATTGTTTTTGTGCATGTATAAGGAGTAGAAAAGTTATTAAGCTATTACGATTTGGATACAAAATGTGGAGCCTGAATACTACTTTAGGGTATTTAGTAAATTTCGAGATGTACCAAGGATCGAATCCTCGTATGAAAGAGGAATATTCATTCCAATACGGGAAAAACATAACGCCGCTATTTTGCATGTTGGACGCGTTTGACGAAAGTATCAAGAGTTTAGAATTCAGTTTTTATTTTGACAACTTATTCACGCCACCCTCAGCCTTAGTTGGACTAAGGCAACATGGTTACCATGGAACCGGAACCATTCGACCAAACATAATTCCAAAATCATGTCCTTTGCAGTCGAAAGAAGAATTGAGAAAACTTGAACGTGGTTATATGGAAAGCGCGAAGATGGAATCAACCGATATTAAAATAACTAAATGGGTTGACAATGCAGTGGTGAGTGTAGCTTCTACTATATGTACATGGCAAACTACCTGTTACCACCATTGGTAGGTATTCGCGATTGGAAAGGAAACGTATTATGTTACCTTTGCCAGATTCTATTCAACAATACAACAAACACATGGGTGGAATGGATAGAATGGACCAAAATGTAAATGCCTATAGAATTGGAGCACGTGGTAGAAAATGATGGCACTCAATTTTTACTTGGATAATAGATGTTTCAATACAAAACGCTTGGATTTTACATCGAAAAGGAGGGCAATACATGAGCCAACTGGAATTCCGGAGAGCTATTGCTTCTCGTTATTGCAGAACTTACGGGGTAACAAAATCCCCTCAAAGTTACCGTAGAGTTGCTACTTATGAATCTCAATATTCTAGCCGTTTTGACAGCATAAATCATTTTGTGGTCGAAACTATAGAGAAAAAAATGCGTCGCTGCGCTGGCCTGAATTGTGCAGGTCACCCTTCTTCTATGTGTAAAAAATATACGTTGGTTTATGTATAAAATGTTTCGAGAAATATCATTATTTCAATACTAACTAAATCTCTATTCCTAAATGGACCATATACATATGTATTTATTATAAGTTTTTATATATTTGTTTCGAAAGTTGCCTGAATTTGTTTATTTTCTCTACATAAATAAGTGAAACACAATACAGGAGTGAACTGTTACTTAAAGTTCAAAAATTTTCATTTATTGTCAGTTACCAATAAGGCAGTCAAAATGTACTGAGTAGTGCCCACCGTTACACATATGTTACAGCTCATAACTCCAAAACCAGCAGAGGTAGAAATTTAATTTTTTCATATTTTGCTTCTACGAGCAATTAAATACTTGTCTGAAAATTGTATGTTCCTAACCCATCTGGGCACTAATGGGTTAAAATAAATTTCCAAATTAGCTCCAGTTAATTCCATTGTTGAATGTTTGCCTGTGTACAAGTTTATCTCACTGAACAAGTCACAAATCAGCTGAATAGCTCAAAAAATAAAGAACCACATATCCACACACACAAATGCATATCACGAATAACCGTAACGTACTTTTTAACAGCAACAACAAAAAAAAACTCTCAAACCCTTACTCAAATTTATACACATATAGGCAAATTGTTATTTTCGTTAAGACTCAATCTCCTTTTTTACTGTAGCTCAGTTAGCATATGAAGCAAGCTCGCAGAGCTCGACCAAGCAGCACATTGGACTGGGAAGAAACAGGGATCGAACTTTACTGTAAGCGCACTAGGATTTTCGTATGATTAGGCGGTATCTACTGCCTAGTGCGAGGTAATCCCAATATGTACTTGCAATTTTAAGAGTTTCCCGACAATCTGTGAAGAACATGAAATTACTATTCTAAACCGGAGCGCTTAGATAGACTAAACCATACAATGTCAGATAAAACTGATTGTTATTTTTGTAGTGATAAAGAAACTCTCCAATGGTTTTGGGGAGTGTTATCGATGTTGATGGTCCTTTGCCGGATATAGATCCCTTACGTTCCAGTAACACACGACATTAAGGTACTTGCGACCATCTCGGGAACTATTTAATAGCACCATATTGAGTCGTATCGCCCCAATGCCCTAGTTTCATGTGGAAACAATGATACATTCACATTTGTAACAGGACTCGCTTCGCGTAGCTGAGGTTGCCAGCTGGGTTGGGAAAGCTGTGAGTTGCGCTTATCAGCCGTTTGAATCCTTTGAAGAAGGAATTGTCTTTATCGCTACCATAACAGCAACAGATAAAACTGGATGCTTCGCCAAAAAGATTTTCAGTTTTTCCGTTTGACAGCGCCACTGTTTTTGCAAGGAGATAAAGAAAAGTTTTGGAATATGTATAGTCTTTTCCATGATGGCAACGCTTTGTTTCAAAGGTTTTTTTAATTATGAGAACAATATTATCGTATAGAGTTGTTAAACTTCATGTCCCATTCACTATTCATTCCAAAGGTACACAAAAATGCGTCTCCTGTGCCTGGTTGTTCAGTTGAACCTTTCGAATGTGGTACCTACTTTGGCAAAATTTTACAACCACTCCTATGGTATCTGCTAAATCAGATGAATTTCTTCTGAGTAGCCTTTCGTGGCGAAATATGTATAATCTTATGGTTAGCAGGTTTTTGTTATGCCTGATGTTACTTTCCCCAAAATGTGAACCTGGAGCAACTAATGGCTGAGGTTTTGATGATGTGCTACATACCTGGCCTATTTACTGCAATATTTTCTGGGATCTACTGCGAAATAGAAAACATTAAGTCCGAAACCTGAATAAATAACTTGGATGCGTTTGCTCTCACTACTCAAAGTTATAAAGAGCGAATGAAAAACTATAAAAAAAACATATGTTTCCTTATGTGAGATTTTGAATTCGTTCGTAGAACGTACATATATAGATATATATATATATTAAAGGTTTACGCCGATGACCTTATCGGCGGCGCCGACCTACGCCGGTGTTATTACTTTAAAAAGCTTGATTCTTCTATTTAAAAAAATAATATTTAGGAAAGGTTTTGTTTGTATGTATTTAAGGAAATCAACGTGTTGGCGATTTCGGAAAGATCCGGGGTTTTTGCCTCAAGATCTCGCAGACCGTTCAAAAATTTTCAGGAGTAGCTCCTTGCTGAGGGAGTGTCCCTCGTTCGCTTACTCAGAGGCTTCGAACCTAACCCCGGTCTTTGGAATTGGTACTGCTGCGTCTGCTGAAAAGAAATAGAGATACATAAAATAGTCACACTTTTGTCTGTATATCTCGTGCAAAGCGTAGTTTCACCTAGGTTAACTCCTAATAATCGTCGCGAACACAATGCCTTTAAATCATTTGTGGCTCCTTGGCGGCCACGCACAAAGGCGACTTACGGTTGCTATTAATGGTCTTTTAATACTCATGACTTTCGTGGTACAGGGCGCCTCCAGTTGTTTCGGCTGTTTTTAAGAGTTATTCCTGATGTGCGAACAATAGCAATCCCGACCACCAGTCTCTACCACGCCTCCTGACCCTCACACCATATACCAGCACAGAAGCTATAGGACTGCGACTTCGAACTCATACCTTCGCTGACGTCACTTTCCTAGAAGCTCTAGGTGTAGCTCCAAAGACTTTCAAACGGATGCTTTTGTCGCGCTATGCTGCCGAGCTACACCAGAGAAACACTTTGAAACGTTAGGGAGTCGAAATCATAAGCAGTCTAATTGGATGTCATTGTGTAATGGGGAAAATCGTATAATCTTCGGCGCATCTACATAATTAAAATTTTACAAGGACCCTGGATAAAATTTTTAAAATGTAGACCAAAGTTTGCAGACGTTTGTGTTCACAACATTGACATCAATAGTCTTCGTTAAATCAAAACGATATCTTAGAATGAAAGTCGACCGATTTTAAGTTGAAAGATGTTAACTTCTGTTTTCCGGCCTTATGATATAAGAGCTCATTATGGATGACCGCGTAGCTTCAGTTTTCATACTAGTTCGACTGTCCACTACATTAGGTTAGTAGAACACACGGTCCTTAGTTGGACTGTCTTGGGAAAGCTTTTCCTTCACCAATTTGAGTGTTCTTGCGAAGGACAAAGCCTCACCTGGTAAATATATGTGCCCACATGTTCACATTTGTAAAAAGAGCTGTAACATGTAGGTGATATTTAAACTTGGATGATAGGCTATAATCAATGTGATTCACTCCAAGGGACTAGTTTTGGATAGGGCCGCCAACTTTGGGAAATCTCAAACCGGGAGACTTGGGTGTTGAAAGATTAAGTGTGAAAATCAAAATTAACATTTCATACCCTATTGTATAGTTTCGCAAATAGGCAACAGATATTTGAATGTAAGCCCAAGTGATTTTTCAAACCCTTATACGTACATATATCCTCAACTTAAGTATGAGGTAAGAATCATTTCAAAGGGGCGTGTATGCCCCTAGAACATACTAAAGTATTTTGCGTCACTGATTTCGCTTATTCTTTTTCGCTTATTTTCTTTTAAATCCGCGCCATTTTTGGTTAATTTGCTTTTTTTAACAACTTGGGGACAATTTGAAAACATGTTCGCCTTGGGCCATTTTATTTGAATTCATTGTTTATTATTAATTTTTTTAAAAAAATATGCAAAGTGAGCATATACATTTATTAGATATATAACTTTTCTATTAGTGTTTTGTTTTAATAACTTGGTGAATTGGGTGATGCAAAGTCCGTGTTAAGCTGACATCGAAAGCGCCTGTTTTTTTTTAAATAACTTTTGAAAAGTTAGAAAGAGTTAAATTTCGCAATTCGTTTCTTATAACTGGCAGTGATGCGCATCCGTTGACACTACTTTCGACCATATCCGACCAATTTTCGACATGAACAATAAATGGCCTAAATAGTCTTAAACGAGTAGAAAATATAGTAACGCGCCGGACGCTGCCACCGCCGCGCCGATATTTTTGACATTCGGCGGCGGCGTTTATGGGTGGCGTATATCTCTAATATATATATATAGATAAAAATATATATAAAGGTTGCCATGTTCAAAAACGATTCCTGCTAATTTTATCAAAATAACTAAAATAGCATGGCGGCAAGCCACAAATCGTCATTGACTAAATTCTGAGATTTAACCTTTTCTTAACAGATTTTCAAAAGCTCATCAAGGTGGTCATTAGCGCCAACGTTACTACGGTATCACTTCTCTTACAATCTTACACGCCACAACGAGCTCATCATTTAAGTTTTCTTCCCACCAAAATTTTTATCTTTTTATTTAAGTAAAAGACTCTTAATAATGTCGGCTTTAGCTTACCACACCGAATGTCCTGTAAAGTACATTTACTGTCTTTTAGAAATTTTAATGCTTATAAATTTCTACGATCGCAATTCACCCAATACCTATTAAAAATTCACAGTGAAAGATAAAACAAAGTTTCAAATTTGATTTTTACTTGAAAAATCTGAAATTTTCCCCGATTTTACTTCTTATACTTTACTGACTTTTTGCTATGGATGGCAATATACTGATGTTATTTTTTCATCTAAGCACTCGAGAAATTTTTAATAAACACATTAGTGTACATTTATTACTGAAGCTTGTGTTATAAATTGGTTTAACATTCTTCAGTTTTCATTTTAAAAAAATCCCTAATATATGCATTGATTTTTGTCGTGAAGGTGGCCTAACCCCTTAAATCTCCTCGAAGGTATTTCGCGCCAAGTTACTACTATTATTGTAAGTATTAAGATTATGCATACTTATATAGACCTTTTTTATTACTTTTTCTGAGAACTAACTCTGAAAATTGATTGCACGACTATTTTGGTGTTAACAAGAGGGCAACAACATAAACGAAGACGATTTGGCTCACCACATATTTTCATGAAACGTTTATGCGACATTGGTACTTCAATATCAAAGCAACCGTCTTAAAATAACTGAAGAAGTCTTTTTAATTGACCAGCTTAAATTACGAAGCCAAGCAATTTTATTCCGCCCTTTATTTTTCAAAACCTTCTTTAAATTTAAAATCCAAAACATATTCAGTGTTTATTTATTATGGTGAACAACTTATTTTCAAAACGCATTGACTCCGAAAAGTATTTATACCATCGTTCTAGCCGTCTGGAGAAATGAACAACCGATTTGTGTGTCATACCGCTTCGTATTTTCAAAGCAATTTGGAAAACTGTTTTTAAATGTGTTTTGAGTGTAATCGCATTGAATCAAAGCGATGTAAACGTATAAACGTATCATATGTTTGCTATGTGCAGCGATTCCTTCTTATCATTCCACCCAATCTAATCTCAGCTCACACGCCTTGTCGTTGCCACATTACCGGGAATCCAATATGATGTAAATCTTCCCTTTATTCAATTCTTTCTACTGCTTGAGTTTACCCTAAAGCACTTCCAAGTATGGAACTATGAGCTTTATTGATTTTATTGTGGCATGGCTGCCCAGTATCTTTATAGCTTTGGCTACCTCTTCTGAATGAAAAACACTATACTGATCTCGCGGCTTGTATCCTCTATTGTAGATCTCCGATGCTCTTCGCACAGACACGTGATTAGGGTCCTATTACATTTAACGATCAGTGACTAAAAACCATTTTTACTTAAACTATAACAATGCAACTTACAAACTATTTAAAAAAAAAGTATAATAAGTTTTGGATCTACCTAGCACTATTTGTGGCTTCTTCACATATTTCTTTAATCCGATCCATCATTTCAGAGCTATTTTGAAATGGGTTTAGATCACGGATACAATAAGGGCCCTGATAGCACTTCTGCCCAATGGTAAATGACGCTATGTTTTAATGGCAGAACAGCCTGCGCTCACACTTCCCCGAAGCATTGAGTCACGTTGCATTTGTTAAATATTTCTTCATCGCCACTAGGTCCACTGGTGGGAAGTGCAAAATTGATAACTGTGTTGCTGACGTGTGGTTATCAAAGCTGCCGATAAAGTGTTCATTGCTTATTCATAGGCTTCGCAATCCTCAATTACGGATAGGGAGGGCATTAAGCCTCACGTATTCCGCAGAAATATTTTGCATAAATAGAGTGTTGTAAAAGTTGGCGGCCACCGTGGTGTGATGGTAGCGTGCTCCGCCTACCACACCGTATGCCCTGGGTTCACACCCCAGGCAAAGCATAATCAAAATTTTAGAAAAAAGGTTTTTCAGTTAGAAGAAAATTTTTCTAAGCGGCGTCGTCCCTCGGCAGTGTTTGGCAAGCGCTCCGAGTGTATTTCTGCCATGAACAGCTCTCAGTGAAAACTCATCTGCCATGCAGATGCTGTTCAGAGTCGGCATAAAACATGTAGGTCCCGCCCGGCCAATTTCTAAGGAAAATTAAGAGCACGACGCAAATTGGAAGAGAAGCTCGGCCTAAAATCTCTTCGGAGGTTATCGCCCCTTACATTTATTTTTTTAAAGGTTGAGCTTCCACGACAACTTGCTGTCTAGAATGACTCCGGCAAGATTGCCCCTCTTCACTATTTTAAATACGGATTCGTATCTGGGCTATCTACTGAATTGTTAATCTTCGAAAATTAGTATAAATACGTATCAACTTTCAAGTATATGGAGAGAAACGGTAACACTGATGGCCACCCATATGATCTGATCTGAAACTGATTATAACGACCGAGGAATTGTTGTTGTTGCTACACTTTTTGTTGCTATTAACATTTGTGAGCAAAGAGGTAAGGCATGTAAATAAATGAAAGGGATCACAGCTGAGTTTGGCAGCGGCGTTGACTTACGAAAGGATATGACGAAGAGGATGGAAGAAAAATCTGCTGACCTTCGAAGGAATAAACGGCGGAATAATTAAAACAACTGTATAGCAAAAAAACAAAAACAAACACAAAATTGGTAAAGATTGAACAGCAGAATTGTGCGTGCAGAGCGTTTGAGCGCCGGAGTGTCAAAAAATATGTATACACAGTTGGTACAATAACAAATATACAGCGGCCATTACGCTAGTACCAAGAATTCACTGTGATAAAAGGCGCAAATTCATCGGGCAAAAACTCAACCTTCATTCTTGTATGCCTTCTTTTTTTTACCAATTTGCATTCTTCTTTATTAAAAATGTTTGACATTTACCATCGTCAACTGCACGCCGTTCTCAGCCTCTTTCATTTCTAGCAGAGATTTTTGACTGGCATTAAGTTTGTGAATTCGTGAATTTTGTGAACGTTTTGCATTTGTTTTATTGTTCAAAGTGTTATTTAATATAATTTAAAGTGTTACTGTGGAATTATAACAACAAGTGTTTTTGTATTTAGAGTTTATAAAAAGGTACATCACTTTTTTCGTTTTAAGCCGTGGGTTAAAGTGTACGCGTGCAGGGCAGTCAGCTGTACGATCAGCTGAGTTGGCTTCAACGTACATATGTAGCTGGCCGAAGCATTCAATATTCCACATGACTTGTCAGAAGAGTGGCGAAGATCTTCCAGAAATGTTCGAAGTCCAATCAAGCAGTAGCCACACACACACGCATGCTTGCATATGTTTGTATAATCCCAATGTGGCGCCATATCCTGCTGTATGCTGCTTGCCTCACGAAAAAAAAAATCATAGCAGCATCCTTTTCTTCATCTTTCGCGCAATTTTCTTCACTTTTCGCTCATATTGCTTGCCATTTCCACTTGTCGGTCTTCCTTTCGGCGGTGCTTTACTTTTGTTTTGTTGTTGTGTTTTTATTGCTATTGCACTCATCCATCTGCAAAAGTCGAGTGATATGTTAAACATGCTCTCATTTTTCCCAATTTTGCTCTCTCCCAGTTTTTTTTGACGTTCTCTACATTGAGTTAAAATCAAAGAATTGTTTTTGTAATGAGATACGAGTTTCACACTCGTTTCCCTTTACATTGTTGTTGGCATGGTAGCAGCACATTTATTTCTCTTTTGATACGCCAGCAGCGAAATTGAGTGAATTTAGTAAAAAGAGCGCCCTTCAAAATTCGTATAAAATGCGAAAGCAGTGCATTGAGTGCATTAGTACGAGTTTTTCCGCTTTGGTGTTTTGGTGTTATTTGGGTTTGCATATTTGCGGTTTGCCGTGCGCCTTGTAGCCATCAAAATTACTAACCGATTTTATGTGGATTAAAAAATTTATTAGTTATTCAAAACATACCATTAACAACAATAATTATGATAAACAACAAAACGGGACTAAAAGCAATATTGAAGAATATACTGTAGTGCGAAGAACAAGAAAAGAAAAATTTACAACAAAACATATGTGGTTTATATTAAGTACTTCAATATGTGGGAGAAGGGCAATAAAAAAACGTAATAAAACTGCAAAGAGATGGACATTTTATTAACACCAAAAATAAATGCAAGAAATTTGTGTGAATATTTAGATAACCAAGTGCAAAAGTTTATTAAAAGCCATTTGGCCGGCAAGAGAAGAAAGGACTGCAATAAAATAGCAAAGTACCTACACATGAATCTGTGAGAAAAAATTTAATTAAAAAAAACATGCAATTTTAAAACTGATGAAGAAAAAGCAGCACGTGAACGTCAACGACGACGACGTCCAGTAAAAAGCGAGGGAGTTGCAGCGTCAAGATAGCGTTTCGAAATTGTGCTGTAACAATTTCATGATCCTGTCCGGCCGCAATATTTATTTTCAAAAAGAAAATTAACGACCGACATCGCCCTTTGGTGTCGCAAGAAGTTTTTAAACCTGCAATTAAGTACAAACAAAATTTATAGAAGAAAATTAAAATGATGTGGGACACAATTGCCGAAGAGAATAGCGGCGATATGGCCATGGAATATACAAAGTAAGTTTCATATAAAAAAAAAAAAAACTTGCATTTGAATGGAGCGATAGAGCATTTAAAGTGTAGAATGGGTTAGTCTAGTTGAGGGGTCGACTGCTAATACGCTACCAAAAATATCGAGAGTGGTGTCAAACGACGCGTATTGTCATCAGTATTAATAATCCGAAGGCGGAAAATAAAAATATTAACTCGTTCAAAAGATATTAACGAAAACCCGAAAAAAGACCCGCGGGTACCTCCGAAACCGGGGGTCGTATCCATAGTATTTTTGCGCAGAACACCTTTCTGAGTTGGCGGCCTTCTGCCGCGCTTATAAAAAATAACCCTGGGCTACGTCCTGCCAAGTCCGGGTGTGTGGTATAACCGTGGCTACCGCCACGGTGATGCACAATTTTTTTTGTGGGTACTAACACAACAACAACCACATGGAAATCGCCAACTTCAACTGCAAATATCTCCGGACAGAAATAAAATTTTTCTTTTCCGCATTCGGATTATTGTTCTCGAGATTAATACGCGTCTTTTGACACCTCACTCGCTATTTTTGGTAGGTTATTAGCAGTCGACCCCTCAACTAGACTATTACCGTAGAATGTTAAGCCAGAACTCTACAGCAGGTGACTGGACCTCCCTTTGGGGTGATTCTTTACTTAAGCTCTCAGCTGTTAAAACTCGTCCTAAGAGATCTGGAGAGGTGTCCAAAGACTCAATTTGGATTGAGTACAACGAATCCAAAAGCAGAAATTGAAATTTTTGTAATAGTCCAAACGCGTCCAGAAATATCAAAATAGGTGTCAAACGACGCCTATTGTTCTCGAAAACAATAAGGTAAATTCAGTCTTAGCGATACAAAACAAAGTATATGGAATTTATTTGTCACACTCCGTGTAAATAAAATGTAAGTTTTCCTTAATGAAGGAAGTCAGCTATTTTCTCACATTAACTTTTCATAACGTTAGTCAAGACAAACAATTAGTAAATTGATTTATGACGGGAGAAGAATCCCTTCGGTTATATGTACATATATCAAAGTGTGCCACGTGATGTTGAACTGGCTGATCCGTAAGGGCCTCACATAGTCTGAATAGGTATGTCCTTATGATTCCGAGTCCATATTTCGTTAGCATAATTCACCAAGACCCTAAGTAACAAAGGTAAAAAAGGAATCAAACTTTATATTTCCACTTACACTACATTCAAAAATGGCATCACTCCGTTGTTAGTGTTTTTAGTCAAGAGTGCTGATATTGTTTTACATGGATTGCGCCTTTTCCTTAGAAGGTTTAACGAGAGGTTAGATTCCACTAAAAAAAGCTACAAACTTGTCTGATTTTTATCGTGGAGCTCTGGCATATGATGTTCATAAGTACAACGTATGTTGGCTTTGATTTAAATATGTTGACCCCATACTGGCGGAAACTTTTTATCTTTTGGACCCCTGGTGTTAATATAATAATTTTGAATGTAATTTATGAACCAGTGTATCCATTAAGACCCTTAAAAACAATATAGGACTTGATAAACCGCCACAACTCTACACCTATATCCGGTCAATTGCCAAAAATTAGCGCATAAAATGAATTTTTAGAAAGAATTGCTCTATTGCGGCTGAGTAGGTAACAAAATCTAACTGACACGTTCTAATTGGAAACGTTTACAAAGCAACAGAGCTACCTGGCCTATATTTGTAAGCTGGAGTCCGTTTCACAAAATATACAACAAGTTTCGTAATAGAAGTTAAACATCTCCTGAAAAATGAAATAGTGAGAAGTGCTTTACTAGACTTGTGTTTTTGTGACAGGAAGCTCTGACCTGCATACATATAATAACTTTCACGTATTTTATAATTTAAATCCCTTGAATACCAATTTATTTATTTATTTATTAGTCTACGAATTTAACAATCAGACTAAATATAGTACGGATTACAGATAAATTACAGAAGCAAACAAATTGAACAAAATTATATTATAAAATATGTATATACATTATTAAATCAGTTGTCGGGATGGACTGTGATGCCGAGCAACGGGAATTGAACATATCAAAAAGAAAAGGTTCTTTTGGCTGCCTTTCCACTAGCAAATTTTATTTTACCAAAAAAATCCCAAAAATTTTGTTTTTGTTTTTGTGGTTATTTTTTATAAAACCATTTCAGTGTTTGAGTTGAATTTTTTAATTGCTGTAATAGCTAAAGAACCCCCAAATGTTTTAAGAATGCTGCAGTAGTGATTTTTCTTAGACCGTCATAAATTTGGATTGTTTCGATACTGAAGGTCCTGGCAAACATGCCATATCCGTATCCATATAAAACATCTGATCCAACCAACCTTTTTGTAATTGGCCAATGGTGGCAGACAACAACGCCCCAGCCATAGTCATACCATATCCAAGCAATTGATTTTTTGTTTTTCGCCATAGCCATAACCTCTAAATCTTTGAGGTGATGAATGAATTCATTAACTTTTTTGATATTTACATTTTTGTTTTGGATACGTTTTGACTGAGTGACTTAATAAGTGTGCAATTTGTTATTTTCTTCCCTTTTATGAAACTATCATATTTTTTAGGTTAAGCCACCATTAATCGATGCCAACAAATATGGTTATAATCAAAGCATTATGACTATGTCAACTTTGCAGGGGTCTTTACGTCCAATTTCCATTTTACTGTATACCTAGACTTTTTCGGAGGTCAGTCAAGTTTTTAACGCAAGGACCAACTATTGTTTATCATTACAAAGATGATGACCGTGTATTTGTTGTGATTGTGTAAAGTTACTCCGATAATTTAAATTTGTAACATAAATCGAGGTGGGATATGAAGTTCTAGCACAAGCCATTTTTAAAGGTTCATTCTTTAATTGCCTTGTAATCCCATGCCTTGCAATTCCCAAAAACCTACCACATAAAAATCAAAAATTACATTATAACTCACACTATATACTCCATTGGAGCATCACACTCCATCCACATTCAACGTTGCCGCTAGTTGCGTGCGCCAAGTTCATATTCGCTAAGTTAATATGCAAGCCAGCCAAACCGTAAGCAATGCTGAACTTGAACTTCATTTCAACGAAGTTGTTGTTATGCCATGTTTACCTTTTTCATAAAGCTACAATCATGACAGCACCACCTTACGTGAGGCAGTGAGTGAGCCCCAACCGCTGACTGGTTGACTGCTTAGTTGATTGGCCAGTCCTTCTAGTCATTTAATAAGCTTTAAAAGAAAGTAAGAGTTCTTTGTGGCTTGTTATGTATTGCCTCTTTTGTTGCAAGTATTCTTTGTATCGTTACACACACACAGTACATAACAATTTTTTCACTTTTATTATTTAATAAATTTTTCTTTTTTTTTTTTAATTTTTCTTTTTTTTTTTAATTTTTTCTTTTGTTTGGCGTTTTACGTATGCATACATGTACATATATGTTTGTATGTCGATGGTAAATTCAACACTTCCGCTTTATTATATTTGAAAGTATTGTTACACACTTTATAGTTGTTTTTGTTGTGTTGGAGATATACAGACTCCCGGAAGTTTTGGGGGAGTTTTATCGATGTTTATAATTCTTTGCTCGACATATATATATCCGGCTAGTATCGGAAACTAGTGCGATTAGAGTACTCGCCCAACTGTCACGGAAACGATTTGATATGACTACTTCAAATCTAGGTCAGCCCTCCTCCGTAAGGAACTAGGCGTCCCCACAACCTCACCTGCAAAATATTCATTTTTGTAACATGATCTATGTCAAGCCGCCCCTTTCCTTCAAGTTCCATGAGGAACTACTGGTCGCCAGAGCCTCGCCTGCTAAATATGTGTATACTTTCATATTTGTAACAGGATTCCCCTCGGGTAGGCGTGGTTTGCGGTTGCGCCTGTAAACTCCTTGAACCCCCCTGAATCGAAGTCGTACCATATAGGGCCTTATGTAAGCCCTCGTCTAATTGCTCTGATATCTGGGCGCAAAATAAAAAACTAAACGTATGTACTTCAAAAAAGACTAAAAAACCTCCAAAGTATATGTATGACGTCCGAGTAGTGCATCAACCCTGGAAGGCGTATTGCAGCAGAATGTAATACTTCTCATAACAAACACCAACCTATTTCAAAAGTACAAAGTCAGTTAAGCGTTTGTTTTTTATTGCAGTAGTTCCATATCCTATGCACGTCGCCACGGGCTTTCGACTGTGATGGAGGCGGTTTACGGTACTCTACATTTGTTTGCATTCTTATTTGCTTCTTTTCTACCTGCTTCTACTTCATCTACATATACACTCCCAACTTCCTTATTAAGTTAACGACCTGGCCTAATAATAATACACATTTCCGCTGCTTCTTGGCATTTTATGTTATTGCGCACAACCTTGATACCTTTAGGTGTTTTTTATATCTCTTAATTTATTTAAGTTTTTTTTTTTACAATTTACAATTTAACTGGGCTCGCACATTTGCTTCTCTTCTTTTCTCCCCTTGCAAGTATTTATGTTGTGCATACAGCGTGACTTAAGAGTTTTTCGTTTTTTGTTTTCATTAGCAATTTGCTTAAAATTCTTAGGGAATTACTTTTATAGTATTGTATGTTTGTGCGACCACAGCCTGACGTAATTGTCGTCACTGCATTTGACCGTATTGCATGTGCATGCATTTACTCGCGTCGTTGGGCATTTTCTTGTTCCTTCCGCGTTCTTACGGGACGGAACCAGCAGTCAGTCAGTCAATCAACAAGCATTTTTCTTTTCTCTTTCCATTTTTCGTACATACTTCGCTTTTTTGTTGTTTCTTATTTGTTTACTGTTGTGTCAATGGCCAAGTCAGGCAACCAGCCGGCCATAACATCTGCGTGTGTTCCAATTGTGTCGCTGTGTGCTGGTGACGTCTCTAATTTTGTACTTACATTGCATTAAATTTAAAGAATTTCATACTTAATTACATAGATATATATTAGTTGCAGTGTATTATTGTATTCAATAATGTTTGTATTCGTACACCAAAAACTTTGTGCTCTGCGCTCAATCCCGCGTCCTTCTTAATAGCACGTCCCCTGCTCTAAACAGCACTCTGCCGGCCCACTTCTTCCACATTATCGATCAATATCAGACTTTATACAGTCTTTCGTTCTTTTTGTTTTGTTATTGTTGTTATTGCATTTATTATTCTTATATTTTTTTGTTGTTCGTTCAATTTCAACGCGAGCTAACATTGCTTGATTATTCTCGTAGAGCTCTATGGGTACAGTACTACTTGAATATTACATTGTGTATGTGATGTGGTGTAATAAACGCTCCTTGTAGACTTGGCTGCTGCTGGCGCATACTGCAGCTGTTGTTGTTGCTCTGCAAAACAACCCTCACTAGCACATGCAATCCATCCTAGCTGGTCTGATTGTGGGTAGCATTTTCCGTTTTAATATGGCTGTGGTGTTCATGTAATAAATGTATGTACCTATGTATGCATGTATGAATATTTACCACCACCGCCGCCTCTAAAAGCAGCACCAGAACCAGCACCAGCTCTACCACTATCGCCAACACCAACAGCAGAGGGCGATCGCAGTCAGGCTATAGTTCCTCGCTATCATTTTACTATTTGATACCATAAAAAAATAAATATATATTTGCTGGTGTATTTGTGTATACGTGTGGATGATTTCAACTGCGCTTGCGTGTCGTCGGGTGGCACACAGTGTGCAAATTTGATAAAGAATGCAGAAAATTGGTTATATCTTTGTTAAGTGATAATAGCCGTGTTTTTTTTTACACGCGTATACGTTTCGTTTGCGCGTGAAAAAAAAAACGCCTATCCTCGCTTAGATAATGCTTAGGAGACCCATCTAGCGGCAGTGGTTAAACAACTAGCTACATCTACAGGGTGTACCGAAAAGCGGAGACACAACCCTCTGTTGTATTTCTGTGTATAACATATAGCTGAATCAGTTGTGATAGATAGTGGACGCGCATAGATACATGGAATTAGTGTAGAGGGTGAAACATGGACACATATTTCAGTTAAAAAAAAAAATAAATGTAAGGCGCGATAACCTCCGAAGAGATCTAAGGCCGAGCTTCTCTTCCAATTTGCGTCGTGCTCCTATTTTTTTTCTACAAATCGGCGGGACGGGATCTACATGTTTTATGCCGACTCCGAACGGCATCTGCAAGGCAGATGAGTTTTCACTGAGAGCTTTTCATGGCAGAAATACTCCCGGAGCGCTTGCTGCCGAGGGGCGACCCCGCTTAGAAAAATTTTCTTCTAATTTAAAAACCTTATTTCTAAAATTTTGATGTTGCTTTGCCCGGGGTGCGAACCCACGGCATACGGTGTGGTAGGCGGAGCACGCTACCATCACACCACGGTGGCCGCATATTTCAGTTACATCTGAGTATAATGCGTATTGAAATTTAGTAGTACTAATTTTATGCGTAGCAATTTCAGAGGTGTATTTAAAGTTTGTCGCTTAGCAGTCCATATAAAGTTTAAGCGTAAACGTATATAGATGTGAAAAAACAAACACAGCTAATAATATAGTTATAGTAATAACTCACAAAAACTTAAAATATAATAGTAAAAAAGTTAAATAACAAAAAAAAAAATTATAGTAAAAAAATATATTTTTTTTTTAAACTTAGAAAACCAGAAATCGAAAACTTATTTGTTTGAGTGTTTTTAATTTCTTTTATTAAGTCTTAAAATAACAAAAAATAGAAATTAAAATAAAATCAAATTTTACATTTTTCTGCTTTCTTATAAAAGCTAAAAATGTAAAAAAAAAAAAAAAATGTTATTAAAAATATTCTTAAATTTATTCTTAATTAAAAATAAAATATTTTTAAATTAAAAAACAAAGTTCTTTAAATACAAAAATTTCAAGATTTAAAATGTTTTTAATTCATTGAAACTTTTGTTTTTGTAGCTTAATTTTGTTCAGTATTTTTTAAATTTAAAAATTTTCTGTTTCCCTCCAAAGGTAAACATATAAATATTTGAAAAAAAAAATAGTATAAGTGATAATGAGTAAATAACTATAAAACATAAATTAATATATATGTAGTACAAATTAAATAAACCTATTTTTGAAAGGTAAAAAAAAAATTATAAATATAAAAACTTCAAAAAATTAAATCAAACAAAAATTATAAAACTGTTATCGTTTTTAATACTTAACTGTTTGTTTTTTATAACTTCTTTAAGTTTATTCGCAATAATTTTTGCTCAGTTTCTTACTTGATGTTTTTTTTTTGATATACATTTTTAAAAATGGTATTATTTTTTTTTACATACTTTTAGTTTCATATAATTTTTACTTTTTAAATAAATTTTAAATGAAAACTAAGTAAATCCCATTTTTTTATGCTAAAGGATTAACAATATAAACAAATAATTACATTCAGGAAAATATAAAAAAATTTAAATTAAGAACAAATTATAAGAAAGTGAAAAAAAAAATCATAAACAAATTTTTAATAAAAATGAATATTCATAAACATAATATAAAAATAAAAAAATTTATTAAAAATATAAAAAGAAATCAATAGAAAAAAGTGATACTTAAAAAGAAAGTATTATGTTTTAATAACAAATAAAAAATTATGAAACGAAAATTAAAAATAATAAAAAATATAAAAACTAAAAAAAAATTGATAAAAATTTGTTTTTATTCTTTAATTAAATTTTAAATTTAAACTTTTCCTAATTTTTCATTTTACTGATATTATTTAAAAAAAAAATTATATTTAGTTATCTTTGATTTTTTTTTTTTACAGCCCTGAAGATGATTTCTAATTGAAATCGAAATATCGACAAAATAAATATATGTATATGTGTGGCCTAGAGCTCGGATATTATTCTTGATATAACTTTTGAAAGGCCGAAAATAAAAATAAAAACAACAACAATCTTTGATTTTTTAAAAAAGAATTTCGTGTAAAAAAATTCGAATACTTTTTTAAAAATGTTCAAAGTGCCTAAGCCTCGTTTCTCACCTTTTCTGATTTATTCTTTTACGAACCTAAAAAACATCAAAACCATACACTGTGCCATCAGCCTTTTCAAGTTGAATGAACCGCCTGCGCAAGCAGTGCAACACACATTTACACATCCAGGCTTGAACACATACATACTATCCACCAGCTGCCATATATGCGCCTGCGCATACTTTCCTCTATTCTGTTTTACTCTGCCCTGCCTTGCTCCAGAGTTGTTTGCCCTACTCGTAGTCGTCCAACTTTACAATTCAGTTCTATTTTGTGTGTCCTTTTTGTTGGTTTGTCGTACATTTTTAACTCGCAAAGCATGCCGCCAACTACGATTTGGTATTACAGCTATTGCTGTACCAACACTACTTCCGAACCACAGAATACGAAAGGATATTATTTTTTGTTGAGTTTGTAAGTGAATATATATACCTGCCGCTGCTGTGCTTATCTATCGCTCCTTGTATTTGTTTTGTTTCAATTGTTTTTTTTCTTTTTTTCTATTTTCAATTTGATTGTTTTCTAATCAAAAAATTGTTCTTCTATTTGTTTTCATTTTAGTTGTCAAATGCAACACGATTTGAATACGGTCGCTGACACCGCTTCCAATGATAACGCTGCTGCCACAACCTCCAATCGCCGCCGACAACATCAACATCACAGTTTAATGATGAATAATAGTTCACTGCTGCATGATATGGCTGTGGATCATCATCCATTATCTTTTTATGATGATGATGAAGGAGATTTAGCACAACTTCAACTACATCAACAACAACAACGATTGTGTCCCACTGTTTTCGGCTCACCAACACAACAAATGCGCTTATTATCGCCAGAAGGTTCACCATGCCGTTTACAAATATTAGAAAAACCTAAAACACCAAAATATCAACAAGACTTTTACAATAATACAAATAATCAGCGTTATCAACAACAAACATTAGCAACACGCCTGCAGAAGCTACAACATATTGATAATGGCAGCACAAGTACGTCTTCACCTACGAAAAGTTTACGCATTTATCATAGCCTATCATCGGGTTCGATGGGTTCATCTTCGATGGAAGATGATTATATGGATCTATTAGAGATGGAAGTCAGTTCAACACGTTCTCCTGCTTCAAATGCTGCGCTAACAAAAATACCCAGCGATTTAGACTCATTATTTATGGGTCAAATTAAAAGTCTACTGTCACCCGCCCACCAACAACATGCAATTGAGCAACACAAGTCACCTTTGTTGGATCAATTGGAACAATTGAGAACACCTGAAATGCGTCGGCCACCAGTACGTCGTTGCTTGAGCATGACCGATAACTATTTGCCAACACCTAAAACCCCAGAGACGCTGCTCAAACAAGTGCAAGAATTGGCAACAAGTCCTTTTGGTACGAAAATGCTAACAACTGAACGTAATATGTCTGCAATCAATTATTGTTTTAAACGTCCTGAGCCACCATCAAAGACGAACTCTCCAGTGCAAATTAAGCGACATCGCGTTGAAGCAGAAAAAGAGAATTTAGATGTCTCGATGTCTATGTCTTTGGCTGCTTTGCCTACGATACCAACGACAATAAAAACAAGTCATCATCACCCGCCTCCCTTGCGTAAGAGTATGTCAATGAATGATGCTCAGATAATGTCAGCGTTAGCACGCTCCGACAGCACTGATGAACCCGATTTAATTGGTGATTTTAGTAAACCATTTGCATTGCCTTTGATGGAAGGACGTCATCGTGATTTGAAATCAATATCCTGCGATACAATGGCACGTCTGGTGCGTGGTGAATTCAATGATGTTGTATCCAATTATCGCATCATCGATTGTCGTTACCCATACGAATACGAGGGTGGTCATATACTTGGTGCTGAGAATTTCTATACACACGAGCAAATAATTGCTGAATTTCTTACAAGACAAAAGACTGAAGAGGCTCAATTGAGAGCGGTTGATAAACGTCGCAATATTATTATATTTCATTGCGAGTTCTCATCGGAGCGTGGTCCAAAATTATCACGATTTCTACGCAGTACTGATCGTGAACATAATACAAATTGTTATCCAACTTTAGATTATCCTGAAATCTATTTGCTGCATAATGGCTATAAAGAATTTTACGAACAACACTCAGAGTTATGTGTACCCATTGCATATCGTCCCATGTTGGAGCCAGCTTACAATAGCGAATATCGTCATTTTCGTTCGAAATCTAAATCTTGGAATGGTGATGGTGGTAGTTTGGGTGGTGCGACGGGACGTTTGAAAAAATCGCGTTCACGTTTAATGCTTTAAGAATAGCTGCTACTGCTGCAAGAGGACGAGCGGTATGAGGCGGTAACAAACAATGGTGTTTGTTGTTGTTTTGATTTAGTTTGAAAAGTGTTGGATTATAGAAAAAGCAATAGCTGCATGTACACAATCAGCGCGTGGTAACAGTTGCCGTGCAGCAGCAGAGTTTTGCATGAACCTGCGTCGTATTCGTGCGGAGTTAGCGTCGTTTAGCTAAAACAATTGACGAAGCACCTACACATGTAAATACTTACATACTCTAAATGATGACCAATTTGCTAGAATAGACGTTAGTTTATTAAAGGGGTGGAAAATGAGTGTAAACCAAATATAAAAAAAAAAAAATTAAAAAAAGTACAAATTCGAAAGCTCAGCTTTTACTTGAATGCTAAACTTATAATTAGAAGAAAACACAAACAAGTGTTGAATTTATAAATAGTTTACAAAAGTTCAGTATAGTAAAAACAAAAAATGTAACTCCCCACTCCTCTCCACAACGCGTTTATTCGACAATACTATGATAAAAACGGCAAAAAATAGAGTAACAGCGCAAGTGCATACACACAAACGCACACGAATGCATTTATTGTAAAAAAATATATATCTACACACATGCTTACACTCTTTTTCTTACATACATACATACACACGCAGTTGCATTGTTAAAAAGAAAAAAAGAAAGAAAAAAAAACAATTTCAAAATGTACATGAAACATTCATACATACTACATACTCAACACAATCCAGTCTTCAACTATACATACAATTTGTTTTTGTTGAATTTTTTTTTTGTTTTCGATGTTTTTACGCTAAAACAATTTTCGATTTTATTTTCTAGCAATTTTTTATATACATACATATTATATGAGAAAATGTAAAAAAAAAATATTTTTATACATATATGCAATGACTGCACTTTTCAAGTAAGTGTGCTTATGTCGCTTTCGCTGTGTGTATGCGTGTTTACATATGTGTGTGTATTTGATGGATGTATGTATACATATATGTATTATAGTATGCAAATATAAAAATTTTATTTGTACTAATAGTAATCCCAAAAAAAATGGTTAATATGAACAAAATGTATGCGTTGCGCATGCGCATTGTGCCGACTACATTGTAAATATGTGTGTGTACTATAAACCATGTATGTATGTAAAATGACACTACGGTTTTCGGAAAGAAAAAAAAGATGCTTAAAATATACCTAATTTATTATTAGCTATGAATAGCTTTAGTTAGCTTAATTTAATTTAAATAATTTAATTTAATTTTGCACGAACGTATGCGCATGCGCACACAAAATTTAAACACAAACACCCACACGTATTTAAATTGATTTAGTTTAATCTATAGAAAATAAAAATTTGTAAACAGTATATATTAAAAAAGTTTATATATGCATACCTGCGAATGTACATACTAATTAGTAGATAAAAACATATATGTATGTTAGTGAAATTCATGCATACATACTACATTTATATACATACAGTATCCAACTTTTATAGTTGCAAAAAATTAAATGTGAAGAGTATGTGAACAAATTCTAAACCTTAAAATTTAAAAAAATTGTGCATTATGATGTTTTATTTTAATTTGTACGAAAAATTGCAATTTAGCAGGAAAATTTTAAGACAAACCACTTAAGAAAACAAAATTTTGAAAAAGAAATGCAATTTTTTTTCAAGCTAAGGTACATACATATGTATAATTTCTAATTTTTTAAATTTTAAAACTGTTTTTTTTTTTTTTTTTAACTAAAGGTTTGTTTAAATTTTTTTCGATTTTTCCTTGTTTAATTTAGAAAATTTGCAAAAACACTTAAACACAATACAACATCGATGTGAAATAATAGATCGGCTATTACAACAAAAATTCGCTTACTTTATAATTATATATGTTAAATATATAAACAAAATACATCAAAATATGTGTATGTATGTATATGTATATGTGCACTCCACTGTATGTACGCACATATGGTACACGCACAACAACCAAACAACCATTCACTCATCCAAACAACATAAGCACCTTCTAAGAAACGCGCAACTCTGTAAGGCTGCAACGACTAAATGAAACATGGAAATATGAAAAAAAAGAAACATGGAAGCATTTCACCATGGCATGGCATGTCGTTGCAGTCAAAGCAAAATTTTTACGTAAAAAGTTTAAAACAATTACGCTTATTTTATGTTTTAAGTAACCCATTTTTTTATTTTTAAAGCATAGCTTTCTTTTTCTTAAAAAAAAAAATTAAAAAAAATACAAAAAAAATCTAAAACAAAAGATAAATGCAATACAAAAAATACAAATTAATATGTAATAATAATATTAAAAAAAAAAATATTCAAAGAAATATATATAAAAAATTTATAAAACCTAAAAACACGGCTTTAATTCTAAAATATTATTTTTATTTATTTGTCTATTTTCCCTCCTTTTTTTGAGCAGCTTGTGGACCTGAAATAAGCGTGATTGTCAAACTTACGACAAGGTGACGACTTTTACTCCGAGAAGTGAAAGAGAAGAAAATTAAAAGTAATATAGATACTTACCAAATATTTTGTAAGCATCGAAGTCAAAGTAATGGCCGCACATTGGAATATTTTAAAAGAACTTGTGACAAAATCAAACTGCTACTCAGATCGTATTTTGTGCTACTCTGCATACAAAAAAAACCGTCCTGAAGATGCCACAAAGCCGAAACCAGCTTTTTTTCAAAGCAAATTTGACAAGGAATGACTGAAGATCATTCCAATATAACTACTTATTTATGTTTTAGCGAGATTTTTCTGAAATATTTTCAGTACTTATCTGGAATATTAATTGAGTTGTTTGATTTTACTGGTATTTTTACTATATTTGTTGACATGTTCCTTCAAAACATCCCACTGTGCGGCGTAGTAAAATGTGTAATTCCTTTTTTCCTGAGGACTCGAAATAAACGTGATTATCAGATGTAATATGACTACTTTTTACGCTATGAACTGAATAAAGAGCAGTAAAAACATATACCTTTGAAGCCACCACAAGAAAGGGTGTTCCTCTTCTGAGAATATAACCGCAGTAAGGCATGCCTGTGGTGGTAACGGGTAACAAACGCGTACAATGAATAAACTTGGTAACAACCCTTAGATGAGGTCTCGTTTCGACCACGGTAAACGTTTAAAGGAGTACAGTTTGATGGCATATACCTAAAATATCCGGAATCTTGCAGGGAAAGGTACAGATGCTTTGCTGGTTGATGATGGAAACCGCTGATATCAGCGCCATTCAGGGACCAAGAAGAACGGGGCAGTGCAGGCGTACAATAGCGCCGTCTACTACGGTGGACTTAAGGAGGGCAGGGCAAGTTGGAGGCACGCTATTGGTTTTGTGGCGAGATTATCAATGATTAGCATAACGGTTGCGCTAAAAACTGACCCGACAGTAGTATTGCCTGCCATTGTACACATCTCGCTTACAGACCTTATGGTCAAATACACAGCGTGAACAACTTAAATAAGGTTTAAGGCTTCGGACAGCTTAAGAATAGGTCGTATGACTATAGCAGTATAGAGTCAACTTATATAGGGCGAGTGGACTACATTATCCCATGACAGAGCTTCCAAAGAGATCTTGAAGCCACAATAGTCGGAGGGTTGGCGCAAGGTTGCGCAAATGGCAGAACGATTTGTCTGATCACTGAAGTGTCTATCAGGCGGAAATTGTAGCAGTAAAGAAGGAGCAGAAGTTCTGGAGTAAGCGTGCTTAAGCTGCAATCACGTTTAAAAAAATGTTGATAGTCAGGCAATAATCTCACATCGTACTTATCACGAATATCCTGGAATGCTAAGAACTTTAGGGGAAGAAGGTAACGAAACCCCCAGCGGGTTAGGGGGTCAGAATATTCCCGCGGTACGTATTCCTGTCGTAAGAGGCGACTAAAATACCAGATTCAAGGGGCTGTATAGCGCAACCCTTCAGGTTGCCGGCGCAATATATGACTTCTCCAAACCCAATTGTCAACCTCACCTATCCGCGGCGAATCCTGTTTCACTAACAGACGAGGCTCTGGCGACCCCAACCTCCTCATGGAACTTGGTGGTGGGGAGGGAGGGAATGGCCTGAAGGTTTAATGTGGCCACACAAATCGTTCCCGAGATGGTCGGGCTAGCACCTTAATGGTGCTGTGGTAGCGAAGCGTACCGGATCTGTATCCGGCAAAGGACCATTACATCGATAACACTCCGCAAAGCATTCGGGGAGCAACCGTATCGCTACAACAACAACAAGGTAACGAAAAGGTCGATGAGTTGACAAAGAAGGGAGCAGCACTCGATGAATCGACGGTGGATGTCCTTAACTGGGGCCGTATCGTGACATACGATCCGTGATCGAATGCAATTACAATATCTCCGAAATGGTGAATCGGTTAAATGAAATATTTGAACTAGAGACAACGCCTACATACTATGGAATATTATAGTTTTTTTTAAATAATTGTATAGCTTCATTTTTATCGCTTCAGTAAAAATTGTTGTCGATACATGATCGTAAGTGACGATACGGCTCCTGTTTTGGGAGAAATCAAAAGGAGACAGGAGTCGCATATGATCCATCAAGCGGGAAAGACGTGATACAACATTAGTCTCACGAAGTTGCTCAGATCTCTTTAGAGAAATCTCACGATGGGCATACTAACTGAACACTGCTTTCTGGCGTTACATGCTTGAAAGTTAGCACTCGTCAGTAACAGCAGATGTAGGAAGTGCGAGTTGCAGGAAGAAACGGTTGATCACGTTCTGTGTTCGTGTTCTGCGCTCTCGGGGTCGAGGCTGCAGCTTCTAGGGGTTGCATTTGCCAGATCTTGGCGCAGCAATTAAGCTAGATCTTATGAAACTGCTAGTATTTGCACTATGGAGCTACTCTATAACAAAAGAACTGGGGTGGCTTTCCGTAATTCGATATCGAACAAAAACGAGTATCAAATAATCGTTTTTGCGTTCCGTAACACAAAATCTCGTCGCGTCGTATTGAACGTTGTATCTAACGTCTACCAAATTAGGTGTCGAATTGCTTTTCGTAAGCTACAGTTTTTAATGCTTTGAGGAATAATTTTAAGCTAAGGAGTCAGCAAACAAACGCTTTTCCCTATTGAAATTATTTTGATGATTCCAATATACTTTCGAAACACTTTTTGATACACGGGAAAAATGTACTCAAATTGAAATACGTAAACCAAAACTGTATCATCGAGCGTTCGATATCGAATTAAAGTATCGAGCTAACGAGTGTCGACTATCGAATTATGGAAAGCCAATCCTGTTACCTTATAGAGGTGTTCAACAAATTCTATGTTATATGCCACTTCAACCAAACGCTGTGGGTGTGTTCTAACTGCAGTTATTGCAGCAGTATTACTTTTAATTAAAGAGCATCACGTTCTTCGGCAAAATTTGGAGAGCAGTGGCAACATCACACGTTCGATGAATGAAATGTTGACTATCTATTGATCATCAGTATCATATCATGGGCAACATAACAATTTTCACTGCCCAATTGCATCACATTCTGGACTGAGTAAAAGCAACACACTATAAGTAGCATTATTGGAAGATTGTTGTAAATATTGAACGGCTCGAACATACCCTTTTGGATGCTGCAATGATAGGGTCCAATCAGTTTGTCGACTTTGGGCTTCAATCTCGCGCTCAATATGCTAGATCGAACATTTAATATATTAATGGCCGGCAAAATCAAATGAATTGATTTATAGAGTGAATGAAACTTAAATTTAAATGCATATGCAAAAATAAAAACGAGACAAAAAGTTTCCGTAAAACTAACAACTCGTTGATACTGTAACAATTTTTCGGGGATCCTGATAATTAAACACCTTCTGCTATCGTTCGAAATAGTCTAAGAGCCCGTGACGGCCAGGCCTTAGTTAAAGTATAAAATCTAAAAATTTCTCTATGTATGTCCACTATACGGGTAAGAACGATCCCAGGCTATGAGACTTGGGTGGCGGTGGCTTTGGCATGTAACAGGTAGTAAAGGTGTATAAAATTGTGTCTCAAATTAGGTATAGTATAAAGCTCAGTTTTCACATATTTTATTAGTGCCAATCTAAGAAATCGCCTCGTCCGCAGCCAGACATTTAGTGCAGTTCCAACCACCTGCCAGAAACCCTTAAAGTAGGGTTAATTTTAATTGTACTTTAGTTATAGTATAAAACCTGAATTTTATATATGTTACTTGGAGAACTATAAAATGATGTTTCCTCATTAGCCAGACAGTTTTGATGGTTCCCCTATATTGACAGACACATTAACGATCTAGTATAGGTGCGCGCGCGAGGGATATATGCGTAAGCGGGTGCGAGTGAGATAGTGCGCTCGGTCCACGGCGACCTTTTGTGGTATACTGTAGTGAATTGTTATACGTACAGCAAAAGTTTTATTATTTATTTGTGCAAATTTTATAAAATAAGTGCGATCCAGTTGTAATAATAAAGTGTTGTCATGGAAGAGGAAAGCAACAAATTAATTTGTTTTGTTTGTAAAAAAGCGATGGCAAAATAACATTATTTTCTGAAGAGACATTAAAGAAATGCCACACCATTTGGGAAGTGAGAAAAAAACATAACCTCAAATACAAAACATTATTTTGCCTGATAAATATACTGATGGGAGTTATCACCGGGAATGTCATAAAGCGTTCACAGGACTTATGAAAAAATATTACACTTCTGAACGTGTACGTTGTAAGAAAAGAAGTGCAAATGAAGAATTAACCATTGTAGTTGCAGAGAACTTATCTTCAGTCAAACTCAACAACAGAATCTCCGACAGCATCAGAGCAAAATTTATTTTCTCAATCAATAGAACCGCAACCTTCAACTTCTCAAGAGCAATCTCAATTACCGCCTGTATAACAAGCTGTTTTAGTTTCTGAATCAGGAACATCACATTCTATAACTTATGAAGAAAGTCCTGGCGTAAGTAATTACCTCGGTGCCATTGTCAATGTGTCATATAGATGGAACTATTTGTAAAACAGATAAATCAGCATTGATGAAGCGTTTAGAGAAACACGATGAAAAACGATCCAAAAAAATTGGAGGTATTTCTAGAAAAATGTTGCAAATGGTTACTCAATTACAATCGTTGAGAATCGATGTAATCTTTGATCAATACCTTACACCATCTATTAAAGATTATGAGCATTCTCAACGGTTTGAATCTGCACAATTGGGGTACAACATAACTGGACCTGAGCAATCGCGACCAAGCGATTTTAAAAAAGAACTAAAAATTCAAATTTTAAAAAAGCTCTTGTGGATTTTTTTATTTTACATTGGGCAACTGATGAATTGGCGTCATTTATTGGTAACAAGATTATACACGTAAATTTTAGAAAATGTCATTCTTTCACATCTAATAATTCTAAAGTTACATCAAGTATTGATGAAGAACCGTCATGCCCGGAACATGAAGAAGCAGATACAAAAATAATATACCATGCGTGTAACATCAACTATCCAGCGAATATTGTAATCCGAAGTGTTGATACAGACATTTGGGCTTTAATGCTTGCTCATATGCATCACCTAAAAAATGATTCGTTTGTTTGGATTCTGTCGGGAACTGGAAACAACTTAAGATACGTGGACCTAACAAAGATACACGCAGAATTAGGAGAATCTGTTTGTCAAAGCTTACCAGGATTCCATGCAATAACAGGGTGCGATTATAATCCTGCATTATTCAGGAATGGAAAATTAAAACCTTATGAACTTTTGAAAAAATCTGATGAATTCCAGGAAGCTTTCATTAGGTTCGGTGACAGTGAATTAATTGAAAATAAAGTTGAACAAAAAAACGTGTTTAATATTATTCAAAAATTTATATGCAATATATACAATATTCGTAATATCATTGATGTTGATGCAGCTAGACTTCAAATCTTCATAGATTCGTATACAGTCTCTTCGAAAAAAATTGCGAAACTTCGACGCTAGCAGTTTACCACCTTGTAAAAGTGAATTATTACAGCAATTTTTGCGAGCAAATTATATCTGTACTATTTGGAAAATGCTGACCTACAAAATCCAACTTCTTATGGAACAGAAAGTAATGGTTGGGTACTGGAAAATGACCAATACCATTTTAAATGGTTTGAAGGGGATCAACTACCAAATTATGTCAGTGATTCTTTAACAACTTCGTCAGGTATGTTACTATGATTTCAAATTATTTTAGATACATTTCAAACTATTCATAACTATGCTAACTTGGTTTACTTATTACAGAAAATGACGAAGAAGGAGATACTGACGACGACGAATCCACGGACAGAAGTAGCAGTGGTGAGGACGATTAAGATATCGGCGAGACCGATGAAAATAATTGACTACTTTTTTGAATTTAATAATAATAATAATACCCGATTAAAAATATTATTTTTTTACTTTGTATTCAGTGGCTATAATTATAATTAAACTTCTTTTTCATTCAATGTTTTACTACCACAATAATTCTTCCTTCCTTACAGTATAAAAAATTGTTTACAAAATTAAATATTTAAATGAAGCTTACAAACGTCTAAACAGTAATTAACTACATTTTTGGATTATTGATTTAAAGATTAATTCATGAACGCACTATCTCACTCGCACCCGCTTACGCATATATCCCTCGCGCGCGCACCTATACTAGATCTTTAATGTGTGTGGCAATACAGGGGAACTATCAAAACTGTCTGTCTACCGAGGAAACATCATTTTATAGTTCTCCAAGTAACAAATACAAAATTCAGGTTTTATACTATAACTAAAGTACAATTAAAATTAACCCTACTTTAAGGGTGTCTGGCAGGTGGGTGGAACTGCACTAAGTGTCTGGCTGCGGACGAGGCGATTTCTTAGATTAGCACTAATAAAATAAGTGAAAACTGAGCTTTATACTATACCTAATTTGAGACACAATTTTACACACCTTTACTACCTCTTACCTGCCAAAGCCACCGCCACCCAAGTCTCATAGCCTGGGATCGTTCTTACCCGTATAGTGGACATACATAGAGAAATTTTTAGATTTTATACTTTAACTGAGGCCTGGCCGTCATGGGCTCTTGCTCTAAAACGCTGAACTGTTGAATAAATAACTGCAATATTTAGTATTGCAAAATGGTCTTTATTTAAATTAGTTTGGGCGTAGTACTTCACAATTATACTTCACTAATAGCGTGTCCAAATCAAAACTGATTACTTATTCCTCAGCTTGCGCTGCTAGGGAGTATTATACTCCCGATTACCTTTTTGCCGATTTCTCATTAGGTCTAGACGTTTCACGCACATGCCTTCTAGAACAGTTGTATCTGCCGGTTATGTGTATGGAATGTTTTTCGTTGCCTTGTACATAAGTGTGTCTGCTTGCTCTAATGTGTTCATGTACATAAGTGTGGCTGCTTGCTGTTTTTGTTTTTGTGATTATTTTCTAACAGCATAGTGATGCTAATATTCGCCACAATACTTTATATAAAAGTACCGGCCGTTCGTATGTGATATTAAGTAGGTTGACTCAGCGATAATTAGAAAATCAAATAGTCCTACCTAAAAAATGTCCTAAACATTTTAACCAGTGTTTATACAGAACATTGCAGACGGAACAGATGTTGTTGTTGTTGTAGCAGAGTTGTAGTGTTTCTCCCCATCCAATAGGAGCGACCGATCACAAATTGTCATCAATATCCTCTAACGGGAGTCCAAAGTAAACTTGCAGTTTCAACAGGATGGACAATAGTGAGAGGGGTGTTAAATGCGTTGATTCCACATTGTAATTGCAGAGATGGTTGGTATTATGTTGGAACACATTACAAGCAGAACATAAATTATGTATGTCGGGATTGATACTGGATAAGTAAGGGTTTACCTGTTACAGTTCCCAGATCGATGTTGAGCTAGAGTGATGCGCGTCTCCCTGGGATTCTGGGTATTTTTCTTTAAGAACTGGATTCGCCGGGCAATTCCTGGTATAGAGGTCCGGCGCCTGTTTGTGGATATTATTGCGGACCTGTTTGTGTTTTTTTGCTGTGTTCTTAGGTGCAGTATTTCCTCATAATGCTTACGGAAATTTCTTTAATTTGATGCTGGAGAAAATTATACTAGCTTCAGACCTTAACCGCTCTGGAACAATATTCTATAAAAGCGTTCAATTACTGGCATATGCTGATGGCATTGATATCATCGGCCTAAACATCCGCGCCGTTAGTTCACCTTACTCCAAACTGGTAAAAGAAGCGGTAAAGATGGGCTTGATGGTGAATGAGGACAAAACGAAGTACCTGCTGTCATCGAGCAAAGAGTGAGCGAATATGCGCCTTGGCAACCACGCTACTGTTGGCAGCCATAATTTCGAAATAGCAAAAGACTTCGTTTATTTGGGAAGCAGCATCAACACTAACAACATCAGCTCTGAAATCCAGCTAAGAATCACTCTTGCCAATAAATGCTATTTTGGACTAGGTAGGCAATTGAAAAGTAAAGTCCTCTCTCGGCAAAAGAAAATCATACTCTACAAGTCACTTAGCGTACCCGCCCTGCAATATGGTGCGTGGACCATGACAACGTGAAGCGGCTCTGGGAGTGTTCGAGAGAAAAGTGCTTCGAAAGATACATGCACGCATTGGCGATGGCGAGTACCGAAGATTTAATGATGAGCTGTACGAGCTCTACGCAGACATCAACATAGCCCAGCGAATTAAAACGCAACGGCTGCGATGGTGTCTAGGCTTTCGTTATTTAAGTGGGCTTATTTGTTATTTAAGTGGGCTGTATATATATTTTATTTAAAGAGAGGTCGCTATGCGCCTGTTAACCTTGTATATATTCATTGGGGGCGAGCACTGGGGGTTCCAACGTATTGGTTGCGGGTTGAGCCACCTTGTTTTGCTTTGAAAACCCTCGATTTGGGATAAAAAATTTAAACTATGTATGTCTTTAGAATATTTCACTAACCAGTTGAGAATTACAAGTACACTCAATGGCTAATGAAACAAACGAACGAAAAATGTTCATAGTTTAAGTCACTTAAACAGCTGGCTAGGCCATAAGATGCCGCTCCGGCCAAGAAAGTGTTTCTATCGGAACCCGCTCATGAAAGCAGAGGTAGAGCGCGGCCCGCACTCCGCTGGAAGAACCAGGTCGAAAACAATTTAAACTCCCTTGGTGTGACCAATTGGCGCCGATCGGCAGAGAAAAGCGACTGGCGCACCTTGTTGGGCGGTCATAACCGTTTAAACGGTTAAGCGCCAATTAAGTAAGTAAGTAAGCTTACGGAGATAACCTCGTAAGCCCCTGGGGGGCCTCCTCAATGTTGTAGGGATGCCCAGGTTTCTAGTATTAAAAACAACTTCTTTTAGGGAGTGCAATTCATTTATTTGTTCAAAACATGCTGATACATAGATATAAGTTTACATAGTGTGCAAATAATTAATTGTTCAAAGTACTTAATAGTGATAATAAAAGAGCATATAAATCGCTTAAAAGCAGAGTGGAATTATTTATTGTGGTTGTGATTTCAATTGTTCTTAGTATTGTTTCGAGTAATAATGTAAGCAACAAATAATTGCGTATAAGTAAGATTAAAGAAAGATTGTATTCTGCTTACATATATAAAACATTCAATTCTTACATAGATCTTGAAATTGAATCACAGTTTATGGCATTAAAATAAATTTACATAAAACTATTATTGTATAATTCTAGACCTCAAAGTGCATTTTTAAAACCGTGACAAAATTCTTCAAACGCTTTCCATGCTTGCTCGTATACAAACATTACGATTTTTAAAATTTTGCCACACTGCTATATGAGGATCTTTTTTTACTGTGATCAAGTTATGTTTATTTTTCAATCTGGTGAATATTATGTTGTGGTGGTACAAATACATTTTCTTAATACATATTTCTTTGAGCCAAGAATTAAAGTTCTATCTTGTTTTAACTACATTTTATTTATTTATTTGCTTGTAAAATTAAAACTTAAAATCTTGCAATGGTAATTGTTTATAGGTCACATAAAACATGCGAGAAAGAAATAATTCTAAACTGTTCTTTGTTCAAAAGCATAGCAAAGTGAAATAATTAATCAACAATCACATGGATTTCCGTTTCAGCAAAATATAGAATCTAGTCAAATATTATAAGGGGTATATACGAATAGCAGAAACAACAACAGAGAAAAAGAAATCATCATCAGTAATGACGTCCCCAGAACGTTAATTTGTGCTGGATGAATCAAGTAAGTTTGATAAAAAAAAGTAAGATATAGCAACTGTACATATATAGCAATCGGGACTTAAAGGTGAGCTAAGATTGAAATCATCAACAACTACTCCAACTCCATAAGGAGAAGATGGGAAAGATTTGTTCATTAATAAAATATTTGGATAAAATACGGATTTACAGGATGTATTCCTGCGGTGCGAGAAGGTGAACAAAAAAGTTGTGTAATGACTAGGTAAGTTTATGATGGGATTTGTATTGATTAACTATCAGAGTGTGTAGACGATTATGGTATTTTGGTGTTTTCAGCATGTGTATAAAGATATAAGAGCATAGAACCTTCTTCCGTGAAAATAAATTAGATTTGTATTTTCATTCGTTCATTTGAGGTAATCATAATTTGGTGCTAAAGTTACCATCTGGCATCTTTACCCTGATAATACACCCTTTCGATGGGCGCCTTTTTATAAGTTAACATTTTGTTTAATATAAATGCCGTTTTTATTTTAACATAAGTGGAATTATCTGATTTTAAAATCATACAAATTTTCGTCTGCCTTTTAACTACATACTTTTTCTGTTATTTTCGTGCGCAAAATTAAATCAGCTGATGTGAGTTGACAGCTTAACACAAAAGAAATACAGAGAGCTAAGCGAGTTATGTTTGACAACTCGTGTTATCTCCAGTTCCTTTACAACTATAAAGGAATTTGAAAAAAGTTAAGTGTGGTTAAGATGGTAAGTTGAGCACCCTAGACAACAATAAATTGTGATTACCCCAATTGACACATTCATATTGGAAGAAACTAATCAGCTAGTCATACCTTCTCGGTACAAAGCTTTTAAAACTTATACAGAGGTGGTATAAAATTATTAGATGTGAGGTTTTATATTGAGGCCAATCATGTCTATTTTAAATATTTTCATCGGGACTTTTGAGTAGGTGAATCTGTGTCTAAACGGATATTTCAGGCGAATTATTTATTAAATTACTAGTTTTACTCTTACTTAAAAACACAGGCAGAAATTAGTCACAATCAGTCTGGAATTTGCGCCATTTCTTCAACAGTTGGGGAGGTTAAAAATCTTCTCATGTTGGTATACAAGTTAAACCTACAAATTAGTGATGACCACCCACGAAAGCCGACTTGTTCTTTGATGTCTTTCATAGCTTTATAGGTGGAACACTTGACGACATCGCTCATTTGCAAAGCAAGAGTGTGGTGACTACCAGGAGAGTTGTTTGTATACATATATATATATATATATATTTTATTTTTTTTTTAATCATACATATTTTAATTCATATATTTATTTATTTTTTCCATATCGGTATTTAAATATTCTGACTTACTTTACCTTATATTGAGTTTTTGTAATATGATTCCCTTTAGTCGTTATGAATTATGTTTGTTGTACTACAAAAGACAATTTGTCTTACTGTACTAATGTATACTCTCTGAATAAATGAAATGAAATGAAATGAAATGAATGGCAGTAGAGAGTTATATCATCTCACTTTCGTATTTCTTATTGGAACGGAGTATAACACGTTTGAAGCACAGGCGGTAAGCGGTCGCTTAAGCGTGTCCTTATGGGAGAAAGTCTAATTAGAAGTTTGTTGCAATCGGATTTTAATAAAATATTTATAAAAGCGAAAGCATTTCTTTAGACTAAAAAAATG